>NW_009927253.1:6026-16494 GCF_000696875.1 Nestor notabilis | reverse complement strand
ATGGTCACTTCAGCCGAGGCTGCCCTGGAGCATCGCAGTCCCCACCAGCCCCTCCCTGTTCCGAGGTCAGGCTGGCACCTCTCCTTGTCGGCTCCTCTATCACTTGCAGGAGGAAGTTGTCTCCACACAATTGAGGAACCTCCTGGATTGCTTGAGCTGGGCTGTCCCATCCCTCCAACAGATATCGGGTGGTTGAAGTCCCCCACGAGGACAAGGGCCTGCGAACGTGAGGCTGCTCCTATCTGTCTGTAGAGCGCTTCATCCACAGATTCCTCCTGGTCAGGCGGCCTGTAGCATATCCCCACTGTAATGTCCCCCATCGCTGTTCTTCCTTTGACCCTGATCCATAAGCTCTCTGTTGACTCCTCACCTATCCCCAGACAGAGCTCCAGACTCTCCAGCCTGTCACTGACATAAACAGCAGCTCCCCCTCCCCGTCTGCCGGGCCTGTCTTTCCTAAAGAGCCAGTAACCGTCCATTCCAACCCTCCAGTCACAGGAGCCATCCTACCATGTTTCTGTGATACCGATGACATCGTATCCCTGTAGCCTTGCACACATCTCTGATTCCTCTTGTTTATTCCCCATACTACAGGTGTTCACATTAAACTAGTGCCACTCTCACCATCATTCTGAATGAATTTCCAAATTAAAATAGGGTGTTTCTTTAATCTGTGAGGAGCTGGATAGGATTACCCAAGTAAGCAGTTCCGTTTTAAGGAATTGTGGCAAATGGAAAAAGAGGGATATCAACGATGTAAAGAAGTTCCAAGGACTGGGCATTACTGTATGTAACGTGTAAGGTGAGGTTTACAGACCGAAGCAGAAAGTAAAGCAAAAAGCTTATGGCCTTTGATGCTACCCAGGCTGTTCACTGCATTCTTGTCTGAAAGTGCTGTTGAAAAGCCCAGTAGATGGAACCTGAGCCCTGTCCCAGCTGCTGCTCAGCTTTGCAGGGATTATTGTTTTCCCCCCATATGAGAATTAGTAAATTACAGCCAAAAGTAACCTACTCTAAGCCAGACCCGTTCCAGAAAGGACATTTAGCTCGGTCACGGTTACGTGCAGTAACATCAGACAGTTCTACTGAAACAAGCCAGCACTGGGTCCTTCCCAATAGGCCAACATTATTCATAATTACATTTATCCACTTGTAATATTAGTGTATTACATACGCTTAGTGGAGTACAGCATTATTGTTATTAAACCAATAGAGCTCGTCACTCACTGTCCACTCGCTGAGGCACTGCTGTTGCTGAATAACGGATTTCTGTTAGCTGGCCTCTCCACAATGCTCATTTCAAGCATGCAGGGTGGTACCCGCTTGCTGTTGGTGCCCCTCGACAGGCTGGGTATCCGGGGGGGGCCCCCCAGCCGCTGGCAGGGTGCTGCAGGCTCTGCCCGTGTTCACAGGATGTTTGTGATGGGCAAGAGGAGATTTCCTCTGTGGGGAGGGTTCTGGGGGACAGGAGAAGGAAAAGGGCTCTGGTTTTCTTGGTTTTATCTGGAAAAAGCCCAGAGTTACACTGGTGGTACAGAAACGTTAACTCTGAAGCATATCATAGACATGTATTTTCCAAAGAAGTATGTTAGGCCAAAAAGCAATATGCCCAACATAAATCCATAGAAAAAGTCCAGAGAAAACACTGCGTGGTTACCCTTGGTTTGTGTTGTGCACAGAGTTATGGCCCCCAGTCCTGTTTTCCCTCTGTCCCCTTTGCTGCAGTCACCTTTGGCTGTTGGTGTGGTCACCATGGTGTTAGTGTAGCTTTTGCAAGGAGCAGCTGTTCAGCACATTGTACTTTAACTGTTGTGTTTGCAGGACTGTGTTTACCCTCCTCATTTGCTTTAAGTGAGCCGCACATCGTGGCAGTTGGTTGGCAGAGCACTGTGAGGGCTTGTTAGTATGTTGGTACATTTGAAGCAGCTAATTTAATCCAAACAGCAACGTGTCTTATTGCTTAGCTTTAACTATCTGCTGCCGAAGATGAGCATATGAAGATAAATTACATGGGGTCATTTGTTAAGAAGAGAACTAGGGAACCCAAATCTCCCTTCCAGATTCAGGAAAATATAAAATGATCATTCAGTTTGGAGGGAGAAACAGGTGATCTGGAAGCTGACAAAAATGCGATGTCATACCTCGATCAGTCAGATGATGTTTTATGGAAACCACACTCATGAACCAGCTCACACCAATGCTGAGCTGGGACCTTGTCAGTTAAAAAGACCAAAATATTTTCATCTATATCTTTGGCCTTACAACTTTCAAAGCACCCAAAGCTTGAACAGCCAGCCTACATTGGCTGTCCTTGCTTCTGGTAAAAGCATCTTAGACAATCTGAAAGTGCGTCAGAGCTAAAGGTAAATAGGTCCAACATTTTCTTACAAAATATGAGAATAGTTAATAATTTTCTGATGACAAGTGGTTGGGATGTTTCCCCTTTTGAAGTTCTCTGAATATTATATGTAAATAGAAAGAATTAAAAGGCAGAGAAGGTTTAGTAAACGTGAGGACTCATACCTGAGTTCAAAAACTAAACCAGACCAAATCAAACTGTCTTAGCTCTTCCCATGAAGAGCTCCGTTTTCATCATTGCTTTATAATCCCAAATCTCAAATATTTTGTGTTAGAAGCAGTTCATTGATGAAAATGTGGGGACGTTTAATAGATGAGAACAAGCGGTCTTTGAGTAGGAGGTTATTTCTGCTCCCTGAAACACGATAGTTTGCTTAAACATCTGCATGTCGATCTAGACAGGGGATGCACAGTTTTTCAAAAGGACCTGTATTGTACTAAAGAAGATTACACAGCTTAGTTTTTCCTGGCTGCTGGCAAGTGGATGCTGTCATGCTCCCTGCAGCACTCCTGGGATGCCTTGCCCATAGGAAATGGGATCCCTCAGGCGACACAAGGGCCCTGGCAGCAGCGGGGCATGGTCAGTGTGCGTGAAGCCGAGCTGGCAGGCAGAGCTGCGTGTGAGACAGTCGTGAAAGGTACCAGCAACCCAGGGTGAATTCACTATTTTCTGTTAGAAAGTACATTTCACCCATCTTAGTAGCACATTTCATCCGTTCTTGCACAAGGCAAGAGTTCATTAAGAGCATTTTTCCTGGCTGGAGATGCCGGTTAAGCAGATGTTTATATACATGGCATTGTTGGCTAGTGTTTCGAGTCCAGACCCTGCTCGTGGGATGGTTTGTGATGTCAGGAGACTTCCACCCTGCAGGAAGTATTTCTCTGAGGGTGTCCAATCATCTTCGACAATCCCTGCCAACAGCAGGAGTGCAGGGATATTACCAGTGCTCTTACAGTTTGTTTTCCCTAAACAGTTGCCAAGTAGCTCTCGTCCTCATTAACTGTAATACCAGTAGTTCATTGGACAGCCTGCTCCTTATCCAGAGTTAGCTCACAATTCCTCAAAGCGTTTGGTTAGATTTCTACAACATTGGGCATTATATTAATGATGTTGGTTTAACTAGTACCTTTTGTACATTTTATTCAGAAAACCCACCTGACAATAATCCTTCCTGGTTAAGTAAAATGAGTGCAACTGAAACAAAAGTTTGTGAAGTAAGGTGGACAAGCAGCTGGAGGAGCATCCTGAGGAAAAATAAATCCTGAACAACTGGAGATAAATCATACAAGCCTCTCACTTGGCTGCTCCAGCTCCAGAACTGCTGCCTCTCCATCATCCAGAGGCATATACAGTCGAAGTATATTTTGCATAACTCTGCCGGCATACACTGAGAATAACAGAATGGTTTTGCTATTAGTTGTTCAGCTACCATAAGAGGTTAAGGTCCTAAATTTCAACTTTAACACTGTTCTAAACAGGGCAGAAAAGTTGTTTCAAATGGAATTCTTCATTTCTCCATTTGTATTTTTAAATATATGTAGTACAATGTGTGTGTATGAAAAAAAAAAGATCTGTACTGAATACTAAAGGTAGGAAGTGTGTACAGTCATCTATAGCACCTGTCTGTGTCAGCATTGTATCTATTTATCATTTCTATTTCAGGGCTACCTAGAGGCCTCTATCTGTTGTCATCATTTTTGTATGAACACTCGCTGTTCTTTCTCAGGATCACTGTTTTCTGTACATTGCACAAGGTAGATTGTGATTGAGGCGGAATGCTCGTAACAGGGAGGACAAAAAAGACATCCTTTTGTGTCCAGTCCTTGGCCTGGGAGGGCTGGTTCTCCCTTTCTCTCTGCCATAGTCACGGTTCTGATGGTCAGGACTAATAATGCGTGCGCAGGAAGGTGGCACGATGCTTGCCCTCCAGCAGATTAATACTGGAATTTTTAATTCTCGATTACTTGGTGTAGAGCCCTTAAAATGATCTGTATCAGATCTGCAGTTGTTTTTATCAAGCCTGTAATTGTTTATAATGTTCATCAATCAGAAGATCTGTTAACTAGAATTATTAACCAAGTTTTGATTTAAGAACTCCGAGTTCCTTACTTGCCTGGTAATGGTGTATTAAAAGAGGCTGCAGATGTCAGCAAAACCAAGCTATTTTAATGCACTTGATAGCAGACAGTCTTACGCTTCACGTATTTGGGAAGATGAGTATTACAAGAATAGTTCTGCTTTTTGCATGCACACGAATTTGAATTTACATTACTCTTTAAGAGACTGTGCTTGCTTTCAAAGAAGCAGGTGAGCAGTGGGGCTGAAAGGGAGGAAAATAGGGGGTAAATCATGAAGCCATCCTAGAGATAACAGAAGGTTAATAGTCAAATAGAAGCATGTTCTAGCACTCTTGTATCTTGGTTAGCCCATTGAAATCAGTGGAAATATTTTCCAGTTCCCTGAGTCTGTGCTGTCCGGGCAGTTGTTGTATTGCAGGAGCAAAATGAGTATCATGTCTTATGTCCTGCTTTTCCCAAAATACATGCTTCCCTGTTAGTTGTCCTGTTGAATGCTCCTCAGCCCTCACAGCTGTGGGGCCAAGCTGCCAGCCCTGGGAGATGTCTCTGTGTTTGCAGGGAGTACAGGAGCGGTGCCAGAGGCTGCATTCTGGTGGCAGGCTTTGTGCACAAGACAAACCGAGCCAGGTCATGTGTGGCAGTTCTGAGGCTTCGAGTGTTTTCCTTGTATCTTTGATTTTGGCAACATCACCTCTCTTATGGCAGCACCAGAATCAGCAGCCTGGCTTCCCCAGAAGCTGCTGCATGTGTCTGTCTCCTTTTTTGCTTCTGTTGACTGGTTTTAAATCCCATCAGCTGGTGGGAAGGCATCCCAATAAGGTAACATCATGTAAGACACCGGAGTATCCATAGGGGAAAAAAACCTTACAGGTGCTCCAACCACATAAAGGCTTCAGAGTTCACAAGATGATACAGTTCTGGAAACAGTCACGCCATTTTCATTACACTGTTCACTTAACTACAGAACACGATGTTGGAGACAGCTACTGGAGTGCATGTTGTGTAAACAGTTTTTCTGGAATAGCATACATTTAGCAGTATGTTTCCTGAAAATTTCTTGGGTGACAGTCCTATTCCAGAAACCTCTAGTATAGCTTTTATTTGCAAAAATCTGGTTAAGATAAATGGCATTTCATCAAATAAAGTCTCCTGTCCCCACAACCTGTTAAGTCACAAAGAAGCATCCCTCCCAGCAATTCTGACTCATGACCACTTTTCCAGCCCATCTACAAAAGAAGCCTTTTTATTCCAAAGTATTTGTGATCCTTCTAGAGCACAAAGTAGGAGAGAAAATAGTTTCGGGGACATAGCTAGTTAGGATTTTTTATTACATCTATGTCAGCATATGAGTGAGACTTGCACTAGCCAGAGAGGCAGTGGCGGGGAGGGAGAAGCCTTGCTCCTTAGTGTGCAGCAAGATAGAGTGCTCCACGCTTCTGGCCTGAAGGAAGGATGCTGCCTTATAAAAAGAAGAGCTTGCCCCACTTTATTGTATTAAATTATCACCTGCAGATCATTTTGCCTGGATAACTTTTGCAGCATTTTATTTTCATCTCTGTCCCAGCCACTAGAAATCTGATTTGTCAAAGATATTTGTAAACTGCAGTAACTTCTTGACTGGGCGATCAGCACTAAATACCTTGAAAAATTGGCAGAAGTTTTCACCCTGTGAAACATTAAGATCAATAAAGCAAATTGATAAATACCATTTCATAGAATATGGGCTCTCAGATGAAATGCTCCAACACAGAGCAGTAACAGATCATTCCAGGTATGGAACATCATACTTTAAAAGCCATACAGTTAATGCTGTAAAAGGAAGGATTAGATGAGATGTGATTGATTCTTATACCTTATGTCATAAAAAGTAGCTTCAGCTGTGTGGGGTGCTTGAGTAACTAAAGAAAGAGGTTACCAGAAAAAATCAACCCTTAAATTGCAGACAAAGAGCTTCTACTAGCAATGGTATTACATCATCAAAGTATTTCACAGACACTCAGAAATAAGCTGTGCTTCTGTATGTCAGTGAAGCAGCAAATTGAATTCTCATAATATGTTTTGAAAACGAGTCTTGTTAGGTTTGATGAGGTGGAAAAGCTACTGAGATCACTGGTTTGTTCTAGTACGTTCAGTGCGCTTTCCTTGGATGTTTGCCATGGCTAATCTTTTTAATGGCAGTGTAGCTTGTAAACCCATTTGGTAGAAAGCTATATGTCTCAGTTTCAGAGCATCCCACCAAGCAGGGTGGTAAATAAGTTTCTCTTCAAGCATGCAAACCCTTTTGGTACAATACCAGAAATGCTTTTTTAACATACATGTCAGGAAAACCTCGGTATTTCCTTTATGAGTAAAGTCACAGCAGAACAAAATGCAAATGTCATTTTAAATACACCCAACATACGTATGTAGATAATATGCATCAGCCTTATAATATATTTATCAAGGATAAACTTCAGTTCATTCAGGACCAATACTCAAGAAACTGAGTCACAAACCCCCTGGATTTTCCCCAAGCCCTGTTTGGCTAGTTCCCCATGCCATTTTGGAAATGGTCTGGGAAAACAGAGGGCCTTGCAGCATGCTGAGCCATCATCGTGTTCAGAGTTCTGTCATACTAAACATTTGGGTGAAAGGAGGAAAACAGTGGCCTTGGGCTCCTGACAGTTGAACTAGAATTTGCCACTTCAGGTCCTTTAGGTGATTTCAGCCTGTGGGCTCACACATGCATGTTGAGTTAACTTAACTTCAGACTCTTCTGTAGGTTAAACTAAACAGGTTCTGTTGCCTTTTAAAGGTAAGTTATAATGCACTGGAGATCACATAGCACATTTACAGTGACCCCACAGCATAACTAATCAGCTTCTATTCCAGATGCCTTTACAAAATAATTTGCATCTTGTTAACACAGTTTCATGTAAAGGTACAGAATCTTATCATTGTCCTTAAACCATATTCCCAATTCCTTGATTCTGCAGAAATCCCCTGAGGAGCCTGCTTTTGCATCATACCTTCCCTTCTGTCAGGCTCAGAGAATCCGTGCAGGTGGGGGTTGTATACAGCTGCAGAGATCCCAGTGCTCTGAACTGTTTTCTGTTAAAACATTCCTGGATAGCCATCCTTGAGAGAATCCTGCAAAGAAATCACATGAGATGAACTTTTTTTTCCCCCTAAGTTTCCCGTTTCAGCTTCTCTTTATTCATTTTCCATAGTCATAACCAGCAGCCTGCTCTGGACTGGAGCCGTTGAAATGATTTTCGTATTTTCACACCGATAAATAGTTTCCTGTTTTTAAACACTCTCACGTGCAAAAATGCAAAGTAGGAGAGGAGAGTTCGGAGACTGTACGTGTCTTACCATGTTGGCCTGAAGAGGGGTGATAGATATGAGAAGAGAAACAGAGAAAGAGCCCATGAGAAAGAAAGGGGGAGGAGAATAGAAGGATGATAAGTATGAGAAGAGCCTAAAAGAGCTGGGTTTTGCCAGTGACATTTTTTGATTAATGTGGTTGGTTGAGCCAGAGGTTTTTGGCTGCGTCCAAGGAGTTGCTGATGGCTGTGATTGTGATTTGTTTGTAGTTACCCATACAGCGAGGACTCCAGCCAGGGTAAGCAGTACATGAATACGAGATGTCCAGCCTGGTGTGACAGAATCCTGATGTCCCACTCAGCCAAGGAGCTCATTCTGAAAGTAAGTACAGACCTGCAGCCACACCACACCTCCACATGAGTTTATCTTCAGCGGAGGTAGGTAGGGCTGATATGCTTCTGCTTGTCCCTGAGTTTTCAGTTGCGTGTAGCAAACACCAAGC
This sequence comes from Nestor notabilis, assembly GCF_000696875.1. Lineage (NCBI taxonomy): Eukaryota > Metazoa > Chordata > Aves > Psittaciformes > Psittacidae > Nestor > Nestor notabilis. The sequence goes on along the minus strand of NW_009927253.1, from coordinate 8,249 downwards.
TGGGACAGCTTACCATGGCAGTAATGAACTGTTAGGCCTCCCACCCAAGAATGCTCTCTACTCTGCTCTCATGAGACCTCACTTGGAGTATTGTGCACAGTTCTGGTGTCCTCAACATAAAAAGGACATGGAGCTGCTGGAGCAAGTCCAGAGGAGGCCACGAGGATGATCAGGGGCTGGAGCACCTCCCGTATGAAGACAGGCTGAGAAAGTTGGGGCTGTTCAGCCTGGAGAAGAGAAGCTGCGTGGAGACCTCAGAGCAGCTTCCAGTGTCAGAAGGGGGCTACAAGGATGCCAGGGAGGGACTCTTCATTAGGGACTCTAGTGGTAGGACAAGGGGTGATGGGTTCAAACTTAAACAGGGGAAGTTTAGGTTAGATATAAGGAAGACGTTCTTCTCAGTGAGGGTGGTGAGGCACTGGAATGGGTTGCCCAAGGACGTTGTGAATGCTCCAACCCTGGAGGCATTTAAGGCCAGGTTGGACAGAGCCTTGGGCGATATAGTTTAGTGTGTGCTGTCCCTGCTCATAGCAGGGGGTTGGAACTAGATGATCTTAAGGTCTTTTCCAACCCAAACCATTCTATGATTCTATAACGCGGGTTTGTCCCAGTTCACCCATTGGCAGTTACCAAAGCACAAACTGTCACAAACGCCTCTTGTGGTACCTGAGCTGCCAGCACTGGCTGCTGTCGTCTCTCCTGTGTGTGTCAGTGGAGCCCTGGAGTGGAGAGCACTGGGAAACCTGCCTCTTTCTAAAAAAGAATAACTGAAAATCAAAAACCCCATCAGTCCCCAGCCCACTGCACAGCAGGACAAGCAGCGGTACTGCCCTTGCTAGGGGTTCAGCACAGACACAGACAGAAGCAGGAGTGGCTGCTGGCTGGGGAGTAATGCTACTGAAAGAAAAACCTGTATGGCAGCAGCTTGAGGGACCCGAGTTACAAGTGTGGTGGATTTAGGTTCCTTCTGTTGCCGACGGTGAGAACTGGATTTCCCAAGAATATGGCAGATCCTAGATAGGCGAAATCTCCTATCACTATCCTGTGAATTAAGGCAGAGTCTCCAGCAGGTAGGCTCCTAACCTTGGTACACTAATTAAGTGCCTAAATTTAGACATTCCATTGGCGCTTTGAAAATACCATTGTACAACATTTTTAGAACCTACAGTTCCTCTTGGAGTTCTCATGTATAGTAGTACAGTAAACTTGGTGATGTTCTATCTAAGGTTAAGCTTGGTGATGCTCCATCCAAGCTTGATCTAGACAGAGGTCAGGAGCCTTTCAATTTTCCTTTTTCCTCATTTTCCCTCTCTCCTGCTTACTCCTTTTTGCTCTCCTCCTTTCCTTGGAAACACTGAACCAGGTCAGCAGTTACATATGTCAGCTCACACTGCCTCTGGTTTTCCTGTGTGCTTGTTCGTGGCAGCTGGGGAGCCATCCTGTTTGCGCTAGCTACTAGTTGTTGTAAGGGACCAAGAACACATCAGGAAATTGTGTATGACATCAGGAGATCTCACCCAGGCCTTTCTGCCCTTAGCTAAGCTTTCCCTCCTGTGCCAGCTGTGGTCACAAACATGACACGAGGGTGAATGCGCTGTGACTTGCAGTGTTGAGGTTGTCCTGCTGACCAGGTTAGCTGACTGTCTGATACAGAACAGACTTGCCAAACCCAAAGTTGCCCAAAGCCATGTGTCTGTCTGTATGTTCCTGGTATAACTAAAGCAGTTTAATGGGAATGAATTGCAGAAAATCATCTTTGAAAAAAAACCCACATATTCTGCAGTTTCATGGCTTGGGTTTTTTTCTGTTTAGATTAATGAAACCCTTGAAACTTCCTCTCCTGAAGTTTATAACCTTCTGTTTCTCTCTCTCATCAGGGTTATTTACCTCATGATTAGACTGTTTGCTTTGCAGTATATAACTCACCGAAAGGCTGAGAACATTTTTCCCATAGTTACTCAAATTTCCATTCAGTGTACTTCCTCACTTATTGTAATGTGTAAGAAGTGTCTGCATGAGAGCTTGAGGTTTCACCCAGAACTTGAGACAATGCCTCTACTACAGTATTTAATTAAAATACCATGAAGCTAAGAGGAACACAGGCTTTAAATAGTAATGTCAAAATCAGTGTTATCTGATCTTGTTAGATAGAAACATCATAAGAAAAAGTGAGACTTTACCCAAAATATCAAATACAGTACTTGGTGCCCACGAAATTCCTAA
>NW_009927253.1:0-5995 GCF_000696875.1 Nestor notabilis | reverse complement strand
TTAAAACCCAGGAAAAGGGTGGCAAATGGGGGAAGATTTTTTTTTTAAAGCTATGAATAAGGAGATAGACGTGTACACAAAGGCTTGAAGAGTGTAAACAGTACAGAGGGAAACGAATTCTTTCAGATTATCTAGGGGGGTATGACTTGGATATAATGGGAGAAAATTAAACAAAGGAAAACCAACTTAGAGCATTACAGAAATGTGCAACTGTGAGGTCACTCAGCCCAGTTCTTAGTCTCTGTGGCCCAGAAGCCCAGCAGCTGGATCATTCAAAGTTATGTTTAAAAATGCATAGAATATTGTCCCTGCATTTGCAAATTCTGAGCCTGCAGCGTGGGACATCTCCAGAAGTGCGTAGCAAGGTTACAGCTGGGGATGAGGCTGCGCGGGCACGGCGGCTTGCCTCAGGGAGTCTGTACCGAGAAAGGAGGCAGCTCACCCAGCTCAAAACCAGGCTGCGAGTCTGGCCCGTAAAACTTAATGGAAATATTCAGTAGAAAAGAATGCTGAACTGGCAGAGGAAAGGGCAAAATGACCTTAACAGGTTTCTGTGGTCCTGCACAGCAGGCAGTGTTTGCCTTGCCTTTGAGAATTTACTCCATTGCAGAGGCTTTGGAGTTTTAAAAGGAACTGTGAAGAAAGTAAAAGCAGATTTTAATTAATTCATTACACTATGGCAAATCCTTCAAGTACAAATGTATATGAAATTGTAAAGAATTTTTGGCTGTAGCTAGGTATTGAATATTCTTAGGCAGGTAATTACTTTGCTGTTTTCATTTTTCTTATAGGCAAATAAAGAATTTCTTTTTCTCTCTTAGCAATTCTTTATTTTATTTCAAACAAAACTGCAGTAAATCTGCATTTTAATCCCCCGTAAAGAAAGGATAGGATGCACAAATTGCCACACTGTACAGTGTGCTCAGCTCCACAGTAGGCATTACAGATTGTACAGACATGGGCTGTAAACAGCTTTCATGCAGCATCATCTATCATGCCATGGTCGGTTACCTCACCATCATGTTATTTTATGCTTCCTGAGCCCTAAAACACCAAAGGTTGCCCACTGCTAGGGAGCTGCCTTGATGCCTGATAGCATGAAGTAATGAATGCTCAGCCAAGTGTATATTGTTTCTGCTTGTGCACCACTGTAATTTGTTTATCTGTCTAAAGATTATGCAGTTGAAAATCCACAATTTTATGCTGCCTTTGTAAATTATCAAGTCACTTTTGATGAATGTATCCCCACTTCCGATGCTGGTGGCATTATGATCTTGAAATATTGGAAAGTGCTCATGCATACAATGCAGAAGGTTATGTTTTTATATTTTTGGCAGACAACCATGCTATAAAGTAAATCTGACCTTAAGCTTCCATACTGCATTAAAGATAATTCAGTTTTAACTTTATAGTCCTAAATGCTACTGTTTATATAAAGTTAATGCCCAGTCAAACTTGACTGATTACAGATGAGAAAGTCTTGACTGTTTCATACAAAATAAATTAGTATTGCCAACTGCTTCAAAACACATCTATGATTGTATTAGCGACTTGAGAGTGTGCAAATTGCAGGTTTAATTAGCTCATAGGAATTGTTCAGCATAATAAGAAATTGTCTTGTATGGCAATGGTTTTGTATTTATTCCTGAAGTATTGTGCTAGAGAATTAAAACAGGTTCTCAAAATCACATTTATTGCAAGTGGCAGAAAGATGAGTATGTTTTATTATTCATTAAGTTACAAATGCTAAAGAAGTCAGTGCATAAGAATAGAGTTCAACATGGAACAAAATGAAAGTAATTCAGAATGGAGTCTGGAGAAATCTTTCACTTGATGGTTTTCTTAAAGTTGATACTTTTTTTCAGATGAAGAAATGTGTCTCATAGAAAGGTTAAAGATTATACTCATAAACTGTAAATTCATCCTCTCTCCGAACATTTAAAATCACCTGGATGGTGAAATCAAGTGCTCTTAGAAGGCAATGTGGATTGCTTTTAATTCGAAGACAACATCTGTTGCACCTCATTCAATAAAAATTGTGTGTTGTTCTTAAAGAAGGACTGGCCAGGTGCACTGGCTGCATGGCCCTGACAGAAGGCTGGATGCATCATACCCAAGTCATTCATTTTCAACCACCCAAGTGTTAAAATGTCTTGAGGTCCCAGAAGCAAGGAGTAGGTGCAATGACTTTGTGAGTTATTTTGCACAGACGAATTGCACAAATGACTGCAAACAGCACTGGATGTAAGAACTCATTCTAGGTGGTCTTTCTCTGGAGAAGCCAAGCGAAGATGTGTTAATGTTGCTTTGCTCAGAAACTGGTTTGAACTGTTTGCATAAATCATTTCTGTGTTTCTTTGTGTTTGTGTAATGTGGAGAATGCCTGAACTGACCAGGGGTTTGTTGTGTTTCTGGTTTTTTTTTTTAACTAGTCAGAAAATGATGAGAAGATAGTAATATATGACCACATTGGGCCTAATGTCTGCATGGGGGATCACAAGGTAAATAAACCAAACTTTTTAGATTGTATCTTCTAAGTCTTTTTCATTAGGAAGAATGTGTGCACTAGTTTCTATTTTTAATTTAAAGACTTTTTAATTTAAAGACATTTTAAAGTTGAATTAACTGAAAGCAGACAGTATATTAGAGTAGGCACTTGTATGAAATCAAATAAAGAACAGGATGATGTGCTCTAGGCTGGAAGCATGGTACAATACAAATGAAGAGGAGCAGCAGCTGGCTGTGCACTTACAACTCTTGCTGTAAAACAGAAGTATTTTCATTGCAACTGAAAACCCAGTTTTCATTGGGTTATCAAAATTGCTTCCAAAGCATAGATTCCATGAAGTTGGTGCCTTGCTGCTCATTAGTAAAACAACATATTGGCAGCTCCAAGGCAGAATTTTACGATCGGTCTTCTCTGCTGCAGGTACCAGGTGGGAAGCGTAGTCAGGAATCCAGCAAAACTGAGTATTTGCTTTCTTTGAAAAAAGCTGATCAAGGAGGAGGAGGAAAGCTCTGAAAGCCCATATTAAAACAATATAAGACCTATAAAAACTCGTGTAGAAACTTGTAAACTATATGACAATGGTAATGTATGGGACAGCACTAAGGCTCTTGAATGCTAATTCAGTGATGGATAATGGGTAACCACGTGCATATGCATGTGTCCAAATTCACAAATACATGCCTGTATTTGCCTTCATGGTCAAGAGGTCTTGTGAGATAGTGGTGGTGGTCTAAGGAAGAATGTGCTTAAGATGTTTGTCCAGATACACCCAAGTCAGGTTTTAAACTACAGCAGTTTACTCAGTGCTGAGGTGAGATGGGAAGCTCAGGATCTCAGCAGCTGCAGGGCAGCCAGCTCACAATGAGAAATCCCTTTTCCTTGTCACTAGCGTACCTAATGCAGATCTTTTTAGCGTGGCACTTGCAGCGGAGCTGCTGCAGTCAGTGATAAGGGGGAGTTGTGTCTGGGACCAGAGCCTATTCCTGTGGAAATCAGCGGCAAATTTCATCTTAGACTTCAAGGACAGCAGAGATCTGTAGGGAGATGATGGAGTTCTCCTGTGCATTTTGTAGTTAGATTAATCAGAAAAATGCTTGCACTGCTTTGTTCCCAGTCATAGAGGAATTTTTATTGTGTTTACTGCTGACTGTAAAAACATAATGTTTCCATTTCAAACGTGTAACTTCTATTTTTCCCTGACTTGCTGCAGCCTGTGTTCCTGTCCTTTCGAATAGCTGCTGGGGCAGGTAAACCTATTGCAAATGTGCACAAGTGTTGTGTCGTGCAGTGATGTGGTGGTAAATATCATTTTTTTTCCTTTACGTTTATATTCTCTACAACATTTCCCCTGTGTTTATTTTTCTTTTTAAAAAACTGCCAATTCTGCAACAGGAAAAAGATGCCAACGGAACGAGAAGATTTTCCGTGAAGCCAGCCTGTAGCAGGAGGGAAGGAGCACGCCGCGAACCGAAACACTTAATCCTAACAGCTGTATTGATAAATCAAGTCCCGAGTGCCACATTTTTAGACTGCTGATCGTACACTATGCTTCAGCATCTGGACTCTGTTTGAGAAAAGCCTCACATACCTCACTGTCTTGTATGTTCATGTGACATCAAGTAGAAACGTGGAATTATTTTTTATATATATGTCACGATTCTGTTGCCAAAACTCTAAATAGACAGCAGAGATGTTCTGTATTTTAGATTTCATGACTTTCAACTTTTAGTAAGTGTTTGTCAGTGTGGAAAAGCATATTATGAACTTCTAAAGGTGTCATGCCTAACATTATATATCTTTACCACTTTGGGGTTTTGTACATTGGATTGTATAGATAGAGCTATCGATGGTTTTAAATGGTATTTTCTTTGTTGACCAAGGCTTATGGTTTGTGTTTTTAGTTTTAGTATTTTGTTTTTCATTTTTATAATTTTTTTCTCATGTTATTTACTATACTGCCATGTTACATGGTTTTTGAATCACACAGCAGCTGCTTTCTATACATACATATATGTGTGTGTATATATATGTATGTATGTGTATATATACACAGATATATAAATAATTTATAAACCTGACCAAAACTTACGCTAAATATACTTTCCAATATGAATGCTTGAGAGTGCCATATCAGCAGTTAGTGTCTGAGTCCTAGCAGGTTTAGTTAAGTGTACATCAACAGCCAACATTTATATAATAAATAATATATAGCAGTGCCATCCTGGATACAGATATATATATATAGCATACTATATAGCACATATATTAGCAGTTTCACTTTGTTACTCCTATAATCCCTTCTTTCTATGTAATATTAAGGATTGAATGTGAAGTTCTTAGCTAGGTTTGGGTGTAACTTTCCAGAATTTTGTAAACTGGTTTTGTCTGTCTTTTGTTACTGTTTATGGTGCCAAGTATTCTACATTGAAACAATAACAACATGGGAGAAGAGAATAATAGTCTGCTTCAGGTAGCAATTGTATTGGACATAGACTGTATTTATACAGTATTAAAGGAAAAAAAAACGACTGTAAATTTTCCTGGTTAGTAGCTTGGTGCAGCTACAATATAACCTTGTTACGAACATTTTTTCTCCCACCACTAAATAAAACATTAAAAGGTGATTAGGGAGTCTGTTGATGAAACACAAATGTATGTTTTATTGATTTAATTTAGAACACTACAGAGTTCATGGACTGCGTGATGGCATTAGATTGATGCTTGATTTTGGTATAAATCACTACCATTGAAATGATTTGATGTCCGCTTGCAGAGTGTGTTCTCAGCAGTACGACCTGGGTTTCTGTTAAGTGCTGTTGCCCAGCGGGTGTTGCAGCTCTATCGTCGTTGTGCCATGTTGCATTATAACCACACAGTAATTCTATTTAAGTAAACTCAACTCATGATAACTTCGAAGGCCTTTAGAAACGAGTACTCTGGTTCTCAAGCAATAAAACTAATCATGGTGAATGCAGTTGTGTCTGTCCGTTTAATTTGGGCATTGGGGATTACAGGGAAATTATTAAATTGTCATATTTCTTATTAATGAGTTACCTTTTAATCTCCTGCCAATTAACGGGTTATTTCTCAGATGAGAACCCGTGTAGCAGAATGCAGCTCGTAGAGTTAATCAAAACACAACACAAACCGAGGAAAAGGCGTTTTGGAGTTTGCATTGGAGCACTGTTGCACGGGCAGTTATTTGACTTTGTGAGCTATTCAGGAGGTGCCAGTGCTCAGCAGCTCGATGAATTTGCCACTGTAAGAAGCTCCTTCCTGACTATCTCCGAGTGTGGAAAACCCACTGCCTGATCAAGCTCGCGATGGAGCCTCGTTCATAGATAAACTCACCACAGCCGTAGACCGGAAGGCTGTAAATCCGGACCTCGTCCGGTGCAGGCGCTGGGTAGGGGTGACCTGTCACAGTAACTCGAGGAAGCTCAAACTGAACCCTCAGAAACTCGTAAAACGCAACTTTGGTGTTGA
>NW_009927252.1:2523-22465 GCF_000696875.1 Nestor notabilis | reverse complement strand
GCTGCCGCCTCCGACGCCGGCCCGCCCTGCGCTGAGGGGTCACTGCCCCTGAGGAGACATCCCGGCCCTGAGAGACTGTCCCTCAGGGAACAGCCCACCACAGAAGGTGGCCGCCTGAGGGGACGTCCCACCCCTGAGGAATGACTGTCCCGGGGGAACACCTCATCCCTCCTGAGGGATCCTTGTCCCCTGAGAAGACACCCTGCTCCTGAAAGACTGTCCCTGAGGGAACAGCCCCACACGTCCTTGAGAGATCACTCTCCCCTGAGGGGGCCACACAGTTTTCTGTCAGGAAGAGTATAAATCTCCTCATCCGCTCCATGGTGTGGTTAATAACACCAGGTCCATCAGTGGCTATGGTGAAAAGGGAAGAGGCTCAGCTGCAATGGCCAAGAGGCCTCTCCATACTGATCCTCCAGTGACAGCTCTCTAACACATCCACCTCCTGTGTTTTAGGGGTGTCCATTTACTCTTCAGCCCTACACCACAAAGACCTTCCTCTGCTGACCTCAGACACTGTAAGGGTGCTGGTGCAGTAACACCATTTCTGATGGCAAGCCATGAGCACATTGATAGGCTACTGCCTGCAGTGGGGGAAAACATTGGCACCAGCTTTCTGCAAGCCCAGGGGATGAGCTCAGTGAGGTGAAGAGTCTTAACCCAAACCCTGCCACAAGGCCAGAGTGAAACCCAGGAGTCGTGGCCTTCACTCCCCATCCCTAACCGCCAGAGCCATTACCCTCATCTTGCCAAGATACACACTATTAGGGCGTTTGAAAGACAGAGAGGTCAGAGCTGGCTGTGTGCAGATGTGGTGGTAAGATGTCCCAGGTAAGATATTTCCTGTGGAGATAGAGGAGTGTTTAAGCCGCCATTCAGGTGCAGTTGCAGCTGCAGTAAGCCAGTTGTTCTAATCAAAAGGAACTCCAAAAGGCACACAGCTGGCTCTTGGTGCATGTCGGTATGAGAGCAATGAGCCTGTCCTACAAAAGGAGAACAGGTCAGCTTAGTTTGGCTAGTCCAGCAAAAGGAAAGTAAACGGAGGTGTAATTGCTCTGCCTGTGTGTACTGGAGAGATTCCAGCGGGTGTAAATTCCAAGGAAGGGACAGAGCTATCTGAGGCCAAACGGAAGCATAAAGACGGGTTATTACTGGGCTGTTAATATCATCATGAAGAAAGTCAGAGGATGCTTTTTAACTGTAGGAGGTGCAACTCCCCAGAGCAGACAGCAACCAGAGCAGCAAGAAGCAAAAGCCCATTTAAACATGCAGCTTCCTTGGGAAGAGGGCAAAGTGAAGCTTGTTTTCATGAATGGAGCAGACAGGTTTACTGACCAGGGAATGCCAGTCCTGGTTTGAAAGCCATTAGTGGCGTATAGACAGAAAGTAGAATTTCTCTGCTACAAACAGCGAAAAAGCTCTTTGGGCACCTCTGCTCAGGAATGATCCCCTTAGCTGCACCTCACTTTAGTCATTGGTGATAACCTGGTCTTCTTTACACCCCGTTTTCAGTGTGATGAGCCACTGGAGTCTACGTGTCTCCATTTCCAGAATCCTTGTGTTGGCAGTAGAGTATCTTCTTTCCACTCAAAGACATGTCTCTTGCTAGAATCAGTTCAAAAGTCTGTTAGGCACTGCACTAACCACAGAAGAAGTACTACTTCCCTGAGACATAGATGACCTAAACAAAAGGATTGCTGCTTGAATGCTCTAGACTCCAGCAGAGAACTTCTGTCTGCAGTCTGCACAACAGCAGGTGGACAAGCTGCTAGAGTGGCCAGTGGTTGCTGACCTTGCACCTTAGCAGTCCAGATAAGCCAGGAGTAATGCCTGCCCACTGTGGTCTTCATGAGAGCCTTCCTGCAAATTTTTTCTTGCAAGATTCTTCTTTTGCTCTGATGCCCACAGAATAAACTTGGTGGTGGTGATGAGCTTGCAGGCAGCAGAGACATTGGCCACCAAGCTGTTACTATCTCCTTGTTTCTTCTGCACTCAGTTTGCATCCCTGCTGTGGCAGAAAACTGGGTCATTCGATGCTGGTCTTAAATTTATCAATCTCCATTTCAGAGGAGGTTTGGTTTCTTGCTACTGCTAACTACTTTCAGGAGGCTTCCCCCCAGAATTCCTTTCCTTCATGGCTGCAGACCCACTCCCAATATAGCAGCAACTCTGTTCCCTGATCCGCTTACACTCAGGCAGTGCTAAAGTACCCTTTGAAGCACTTTTTCTCCCAGGCCTTCCCCTATCACAGTTCTGTGCACAGCCTCCATGTGTCCCTCCTTCTTCTAGGGTGGAAAAGACAGATTCCTACAGTTCCTCCTTCTGTGGCAGTTTGACTATTGCCCAGATGGTATCAGCTGTCCTTCAACTGATCGGTTTTGAACATACTTTTTTATTGAGGAAGCACGGACAGAATTAGGATTGCTTTTCTTTTCCACAAAGCACATCTGCCTTCTGCAGAAAGTACCTTGCCTGAAAGTCACATCCTGCAACTTCGACTCATGAACCTTGATGTCTTTAACTGTTCTGGTTGTGCCCTGCAGCTTCTATGATCTGCCTTGTGGGTGGAGGTTAGCACTCCCGCAGCAGAGCTGGCAGGAAGCATATACTGGCTGGCACATCACGCTGTGGTTATACTATCTCTAATCTTGACCCCCAGCACTTACTAATGAGAGTTCCAGTTCTGTTTCAATCCTCTGTTCCTATATTGATGTTTAGATAGTGAAGTCTTTGAGATACCCCAAGTTTCTATTCTGTGCTGATGCAGCACTTACCAAAAAGCTTCTCATCTTTAACTGGATACATATGAGAATTAATTCATTTTCCAACCCTTGCTGGCCCCAAGGGCTAATCACAGACTGTTAGCATGATAAATACCAACGACTTGGATTTCTTACCCACCGTCAAAATGAAGAGGAAGAGGATGAGGAAAGCACAAAGAGAGGATCCAGTACATAAAGGAGAAAGTGCTTGAGAGCTAGAGGAAGGGAATGCTCCTGTCATCTAAAAAATGGTTTAATTCCGCAGGCCTCCTGTGAGGAAGAGGTCAAGGTCCACTTAAAAGAGGCAGCAACATCTGGAATTGCTATCCAAAACTTTTGTGTTCAGATGAATGGAGAAGAAGGGTGTAAAAACCAGAGTGACTGGCCTCAGGAAACCCATCAAAAGCAGCAGCTAAGTGAGCAATCACAAACATACCGAGGCAACGGCAGAGCTGACTTGATCCCAGAATTAGGCTGGACTGGTCTGATACGCCAGAGCTTGCACCATGCTGCCATCAACACGACTGCATAGTTTTGTTGAAACCAAAGTGAATCTACTATTCCCATGGCCAACACCATCAGCAGACTGCAGCAGCTGTTCCTCTGCTCGCTCCTGCAAACGTCTCAGCACAAACTCTAACTGGGACAGAGCTTCAGCCTCCCCCTGCTTCCCCACCAGCCATGAGACTTGCTGCAGCAGGAGCATTGTTTTCCCCCTGTTTCACAGTGGCTCCCCTTTGATGTTAATTGTTTGCAGGCAAAGCTTAGTGGAGAGCATTGCCGTTCACTGGTTCATCTGCTGGTTATACTGAGCTGCCCAGACCAGTGAAGAAAATGCTTTGATGTTAATGAGCTGCAGACAATTTCACTTAACACTGAGCAGGGCCTGGCATCTCAGAGGTAAGTCTTCAAGGCAGATTCTACAGCAAGTCTCTCCAACATCCGTTTTGTCATAGGAACAGAAAGTACTCAGGAAGACATTGGAGCAGAAACCTGCCTTCTCACCCACACCCAGTATCATTACAGCCCCAGAGATGCCAGAGGCAGGGAAGCAGAAGGAATGAAAAATGGTCCCAGCCCCATCAATCTGCATGGCCTTTATGGGATTCAGTGGAAGCATGATTTTCCCCTTCATCCCATAAACCGCCTGCCCCCTCGGTCTTGCAGTACAAATGCACAAAAATGGGAGAAGGGAATGGACTGTAAATTGCTGATTTGCAAGAGACTGGTTCCTGTGTGACTGGTGCTTGAGGCTACCCTGTTCTGAATGTGGCACCTTCTCCAGCAGCACAGCAGATGTTTGAATGGAATGGGCCAGCTGCAGTGAAATCTGGAGCATCTCTCTTATGAGGAGAGACTGCAGGAGTCGGGCCTGTTTAGTCTAGAGGAGATTAAGGGTGAATATCATGAATGCATACAAATATCTTAAAGACAGGTGCCAGAAGGATGGTGCTAGACGCTTTCAGTGGTGCCCAGCAACAGGATGATGAGCAATGACCATAAACTAAACCACAAAAGTTTCACCTCAACAGGAGGAAGAACTTCTTTACACTGAGGGTGGCAGAGCACTGAACAGGCTGCCCAGGGAGGTTGTGGAGTCTCCCTTTCTGGAGACATTCAAAACCCAATCCTTTGCTGTGGGCCCCAGACAAGGAGGCTGGGATTTTTCCCTAGGGCAGCACCTCCCATGCTTGAGGGAGAGACTAGATTAGGTTCCTGCTGTGGAGGGATGGTGTGGGAAGTAGAGAAAGGTGAGAAAGAAATCTGCCCAGTGGAAATGTGAAGTACGGCAGCCCCAGGCAGGCAGCACTGAATCACAAGTATGAACAAAGACTGGTGAGAAAAAATGCACAAGTTCAACCCTCTGCCAGTCATCAGTAATGTATACTTACCATATCACACAAACTCCACTTCTATCTACACACAGGAAGCTTTTAAATGAAGAAGCAAGCGACCTGATCTTCTGGGGAGCCCTTGACCAAGCAGCACCAAACACAGACTATGTCCTGTCAAGTAGAGCAGCAAATGAGACCTCACTGAAGGTTAAGGAGAAACATGCCCACTTCTGAGGAATACGGCTTAATTCCAATATATTGCCTTTGTTAAATGATTTATAGTAATGAGAAAGAGATATTATCTTCTCAGTTTTCTTGCCAGGACAGGATTGATCCCTGCAGCAAACTTTGGATTACAAAGTTAATGTAATGCAAGCCAAGGTGGAATGCTTGTCCCTCCCCTCCATTGTGGAGAGGAGCTCATGCAAACCTCTGTACTCCATCCTACTCTGAAATACAACCTAATAGAGAAAACTGTGACTGATCACAGGCCAACACTGCAGTTTGGAATGTCTACCCAAGTCAATGGGAAGAGACGCAGAATGAACCTTTGACAAGGCATTCAGCATGTGCTGTGCGGGGGAAGTCACTCCATTCAAGCAAAGCTTGACACTGTGGGTACAACTATATGTCCTGCAACAGATGAGAATGGCAGAGGAGAGGCTGTCAAGTTGAGCACAGCACAGAGCCATGCACACTGTGGTCCGCATATAGTGGGACATGAAACATTGTGGTTCACACTGCTGGGTTTGCAAACCACCATGGAGTGGGTGCAGGATGGATGAAGGAAGGGGCAGCAATTAGATCCCTTTCTCAGAGGGTTTTATTGTAACATGCAATAGCAGCTTCACTAGAGATGGACAATCAGCCTGAAAGCAAGAGAGATATTCATTAAGTTTAGGATGGATTTCAGTGCACAAGGCAATGTGTTGGCAGTAATTGTAATATTAATGTAAATAGAAAGCAATAGATTTGGAAGGTGGACAGTAATAATCTGGGGTTTACAGCTCTGAGTTCATCCTCATTTAAGAAACAGGAAAGCTAGAGGGTTGAATAAATGGACTAGAAATGATCACCTCTGTAATAAAAGGAAGGATGCATGCAGTAAGGTGAACACTAGGTCAACTTGGAACTGTTTCAAGGAGATGAGGAAACATCCACCTGAAACCAGGATAAAGCTGGAACAGCCAAGCTGTCTGCAGCAAACACGACTTAACATAGTTTTTTTGTCTTTATCAGAGGTTGAATGTATATAATGCTGTACTTGCAAAAGTCTCAGGATGGGTTTAAAAACAAAAAACAAACAAACAAAAAAATCAAGAATGGGGATATTGTAGTAAGATAACAGATAAAACCCTTCACTTACACACAGATGCTCTCCAAATCCAAATCCATACATACAAAACCCTCAAGGTGAGGGCTGCTGATGAATACAGCACTGAATGTTTTTCCACCCTGGCTATGTCCACAGAGTTTTGCAACTGCCCTTAGCAAAGTAAAGCATGAGGTTGCAAGATATCTTTTCCTTCAGCTGTTGCTGGGGCTGCATCTGGCACCTGCCATGATCTAGAGGAAAGCAGACTAGGTTCAGTTCTGTGTGCTTTGCGCTAGTGCCACTGTCCCTCGCACATACTAAGCGTATCTCCTCTGCATGAGGCTGGTTCATACACGTTTGTGATGGATGAGTCATTTTGCTACTGAAGGAACAGATAAGCACAGGGTTCTGCTTTACCCACCACTTGAGAGGAGACGGTCAGCTAGCTGTGCCACAGCTGACCGTCAGGGAATTTGCAGGAATTTAACCAACTCTGGTCTGAGTCAGTCAAATTTGCAAGAATGGTGGCAATCTCAATATTGTTCTAAAGCTCTTAGCAGGATAATTAGCAGATAACATGGTCTTCTGGGTCATTAAGGAGCTTGGCCAAAACCATAAATGCTACAGAAACAGGAAACAATGAAACATTAAATCAACCAAGCATGCAGATAGCTCAAAGGAAGGCTTAGTGCATCCTAAGCTCTAGGGAGAAGCAAGGGAACAGGCAGGTGCACCTTACAAGCTTTCCCCACCAGCAACCTGATGGGTATAGTGTCCCCAAAACAAAGGATGCAAAGAGTTTGAGAACTTAAAGGTGCTCATGAAAGAGTCCCAAACCTCATATAAGAAAGCAATAAAGGCAGCACTCAAGAATGGCCTCAGACATTGGTGTCCTGCACTCGCAGCCATGTTCAAAACTGTGCTCAAAGTTAAATGTGTTTGTGGTCACTATGAAGGCATGAGGGAGGTGCTGGAGGCTCAGTGACAAATGGCTAATTGTGATAGCACCTGCCCAAGGACTTTAAACCTTTCAGATATGAAACCATATGTATTTGATGCAGTCTACAACCTTCTACTTAAGCTGGCCTAGGTAATGAGGAAGTGAAAAGTGGCAAATGTAGTGCCAGTTTCTGAATAGAAATTGAGGAAATTAGGGAATGATTACCATTTCATACCTGGCAAGAACTCCAGGAAGGGTATAAAAGCTGAACATGATACACAGTAAGCTGACCTGAAACAGCAATGACTGTAAAATGCTTCTTGCCATTACAGAAGATGGGGGGAGCACATGGAGCTACAAAATCTCTCTGCCCTTCTCCAAGGTGATAGAAGTTTTCTTTTCAGTTACAAATGTACATTCAGCAAACTGAAAAAGGAGCTGGTGAAGGAAGACATTTCCATGGAGCAGAGCCCAGAGCTAGACATTGAACATGTGCATTTTATTTTTAAAAAGCAACAACAAGAAAAAATCCCAAGCCAATGCAAGGTCTTGTCTCATTTCAGTAAGATGATTGCCAGAGCAGCAGCTCAAGATGTAAAGCCACAGAAAATGATTCAGGCTCCTAGAACAGTATTTGTCCAGGTTCCGTAAAGAAGGAACAAAAAAGAAGGAAAGAAGAAGAAGGAAAGAAAGAAGCGAGGGTGGGAGGGAGGAGGTGGGGAAGAAGCCTGGGATATTGTTTAGACTACCAGAGACCATTATATATTGACATGTTTCTAAGTAATACTGAGCATGTACTATTACCTACCTGATTAGAATAGTGGAATGAAAAACAGCTGAAGGACTTTAAGAGGTTTTCAGGGGAAAAAACATAATGATAATGGGAGATGCTAATTACCTCCATATAGACCAGGTAGATATCATGTCAAAGAATGATGTAAAGACTGTATTTTTAGCCCTGATAAATGAACTGTTCTTAGAATGACCACTTACAGGAGCCAAGGGGAAGATGAACTCTAGTCACTATTTAGTCACTAGTAGTACATAGAGTACATAGGAGTTTGAAATGTAATAGTGAATAGTTGCTCTGTCATAACAAACACAATGTGCTCGGATCCAATATTACTGCAGGAGAGGAAAAAGCAGCAAACAGTACACTGTGGTGGAATGTAACCTAAAGGGGAGATGGGTATATTCTCCTTCAACAGGGAGTAAGTATAAAAGTCAGGAAAATAATTCAAAAGAATTTTGAAGTAGCTGATGAAAGGACAAAAGTCTTACAAGGACATCGTGACCCTGTATTTAAAGCTTTAAATACGCCATCACTTAAAAATATATTAACAACAATCAAACAAAAATCTTCAAGTCTGGCACAGTTAAACAGCTGAGTAAAGGAGACATCTAGAAGTAAAAAGACATCCTTCAAAACATATAAGTTATGGCCAAAGAAGAAATATAGAAAATCCCTAACTCTGCCAAGTTAAATTAAAAACCAAAAAGACAACCCAACACGTCCAGGCCAGCCAAAACAGTTCTTGACCAGAAGCTTTCCAAACCCATGAAGATTACTAATAAAAACATGTTTTACACAGTAGGCAGAAGCCTACAGGGACTCAGAGGCCCAACGGCAAGCTTTAAGGGAAAAACAGTCAAGAAAAATGGCCTTGACTAGACAGTACTGTTACCAACAGCAGTTGTGAACATCCAAATGTGTGGTTCTTTTGCTAGGTGTTGAGTACCTGCACACCCTCCCAGTCAGCTGTGGTTTGACAGCAATGGGTATATGTATAATTTCTACTGAAGTTTGGGTCCAGCCTTGTAATTGCCTCCCTCCGTTATGTGCCTTCCATCAGGCTGAAGGAAATATTGCTACAATAATAGGGTGGTGACTGATGGTTTCAGACTGGATTTCAGTCCCTGTTGGCTTACAGACATTTTGTTAATAGATGGCTCTGAAGTGAATAGTTAAATGAGAAGCACCAAGGTCTGAGGAATTAGCCACTAGACAAAGCACTGCATGAGAGAGGCAACAAAGACAAAACTGAGCCCAGCTTTAGGTTCTGGGAGGGGTTACTGCTTCACCAACCTTGCTTTCATATAGACATGTTTAGAGATGTTGATAGAGATGGGGATTAGGGGAACAGCTGTCCATAGCAGTAACTGGTGTTGGCTGCTGTCACCTCCCATGGTTGCTATTGGCACTCCAGAGACCCTGTCCTGCTCTGACCTATTCCTTGTATCCAAGCCATTAATAGCATTGCCTTCTCTGGAGTCTGCCTCCACCAGCATCTGGAGGACTCTGACTTATTCATTTTCCTCCAGTGGCAGCTACAATTCATGAGCAGATATACCCTGCAGGTCTCTTCACTCATACAGGATTGTAGGTAGCACTCACTCTTGTCCACTGGTGAAAATGGACCAGAGTGTGGTCTAACTGTGCATCAGCCAGGCATCAAAGCCTATAAAAGCCCAAGCATAGTCTGAACTAGTTCCTTGTGTATTGTACCATGTGTTTCACAAAAGGTTATGATCTTCTGCTATACACTTAATGTGAGTTTCTTTAACCAATTGCATGCTTTGTCTACATGCCAAGTACAGTCCCGGCTCTTGGAAGTTCTGATACACAGACGTTGCCCAGTTTGCACATTTTCATTGTACAACACCATAAATGTCCCATGTGCACTTCATGAGACTTTGGATGAGACATCTTGCTGGCTAGCCTTATCAGGCCATTTGAATGACACTACCAAGCATGTCCACTCTTGGGTTGCATGGCTTAGGGATGTTGAACTTCCATTTTCTAAGGCTGTTCAGCACTGCTCTAGCAAACAAGTGGTATTTGGGAATCCCTTTGCCCCCAGGTGCTTGAAGGAGAGCTTCTTTATTTAGGAACATGTTCCAACTGTCTCTAGGTAACAGAAAGTGTATTTTCTGCTGGTTCTCTACATACTTCCTACCTCTAAAAATAAACTATTTAAAGATGCAGTTTCCAGTACTCACCAGTTCACCTGGGAAGAGCATTTGTACACAGTATTGATATTGTACACAATTTCACAACCTTGTAACTCACCCACTGACTAAGCCTTCTAGCCATCCTCAATTTACCTTGCCTAGTGTTTTCACATGGACTTGTGGGTTTCCCTTGAATTAGCTGGGAGGTGTTAAACCCATTTGTCCTAACAGCGTTATCTCCTAAGGCTGGGTTGTCAGCTAACCAGAATCTTCTGAGGTTAGACTAGAAACATCATGTCTTTTATCTGCCTCGTTCATTCCTGATACAAGTTTTTCTCCTTCTAAGATTGTGCACAGCCTGTGGCCACTGATTCTGTGGGCTTCTTCGCAAGTTGTGCTATTTGCTGTGGTCACATCCCAATATTGATAAATATGATGAGCAAGAGGATGGTGCACCCCAACTCATCGGGATGCTTGGCAGGGGCAGACTGTGATGCCTGGAACAAAGCCGCAAAGATAAGCATGCGTGGAAGCTGGCTGGGAGCACCAGGAGAGCAGGAAGCTGTGAAGCACTGCTAGTAAAACGGGTTGTTGTAAGGACATGAAAGGGGATGACATGGATAAGATATGTCCTGAGGAGGTGTGAGAAAGGGTAGTAAAAAGGGCCCTGCACAGGTATTCTCAGGGCTTGGCTACAGAAACAGCATTGAGCGTAAACTGTGCTGTCTCTAAGGCTACCAGAAGAATGAAGAGTAGAAATAGTGCAATTATAGCCTTTAATTTCCAAGTGAATGCCAGGCGATAAACTGCCAGAACAGCAGGGCTCAGGTATCCTCTGACACGACAGAACACAAATTTCATTATCAATTCATTGCAACATAAACCACAGCATTATTTCAGACATGGTTTTAGTGAATGGGGAGAGTGATCTATCAGCCAGGCAGCAGACCTGCAGTGAGGAGCAGACAGTGGCGCAGGCAGAGCCAGCAAGGAGAGGGGTGGGGGAAGAGGAGTCTCAAACCAGCTGCAGTCAAACCTCAAAACTGGGTTTTACTCTATTTCAGTAAAGGAGATTAGGGGAACACAAGGAATGATGAGATACCTAAAGGAACAGGAAGAGCGCAATACTCATTATAGTCAGATGAGGCTGGCAGCTTCTTAGTCTAAGGCACTTGATTCAGAGTTGACGATGATGCACTATGAACCAGGAGAAACTGCTGCTAAAAGTGAAGATGAGTCCATACAGGAGAGACTGCCCAAGCTGCACCAAAACAAAGCATGGCCAGGCTGCAGGAAGGATATTAACCACATATTTTAGGAATAAATTCAGGTTAGTAAACCTGTTGGTAATTTCAGAGGAGTCAAGTGACAGCTCCCAAAATGCGAAGGCAGCACAGAGTTGGGAGGGATTGCAAGTGCTGATTGAAGTAGTTTGTCATAGAGGAAAAAGAAGGGAACCTTGACCTTGTCAAGGGATGGGGGAAGTAGGATGAAATATTACAGCAGAAAGGTAAAACTTAAACATTTAGGGACCAGCAGAAAGGACATTTGCTATAAACTGATAAAATGGAGGCACTGAAGGAATAAAAAGACCTTACTGCACTAAAGGATGAATGTGAAGCAGCAGCACGATGCTTCTGTGAAAAAGGAATGTCATGATGCTAGGATGCATCAGACAAGTTATTTTTAGCAAAGACAGAAACATTACTGCCATTGCGCAAGGCATTGTGAGACTTCTTTCAGAATATCCTTGTAGCTCTGCATCCAGGAAGGATAAATTTCCACTGCACATAGAAAAAGTATTTGGATACAGAAACAAACACCAGCTGATGAAGATCAACTAGAAGAATTTGGCTTGTTCTGGCCAGACAGAGGCTGAGAAGAGATGAATGTATTTCTGAAGAAACACTGCAAGAAAATTGTAAATAAGAAATGTTAAGAAAAAATCTGTAAGAAAGACACACAATAATGGCACAAAATAATGAGTAAGTTTAGTGAATAAGTTGTGCATTGGAACGTCTCTAGCCCTGTCAGGAGCAAAGTTGTGGACCAGCCTCCAAAGAATGGTAATGGAGCAGAGAAAGCCAGCTCAACTTAACATACAGTTTAGTAGAATTTCCTCCATAAACTTCTAAATGGAGGAGCCCTGGGCATGGGCAGCTCAGCCTGGGATACAGCTCCTGGCTGGCCAAAGAGTCAGCGGCGCTAGGGTTGTTTGGAGGAGGTCCTGCTTCAGGCCCAGGCTTCCAGGTTTCTGCTGGCCACATTGAAGATGAAGAGTAAACCGCTTCCCCCTTCATTTCCTGCTAAAGGTACCAGGGCTGTCCTTCTTCCAGAGCATGGAAGACGTGCTCTGGGCCTCATGCATTGGTGCTCCCAGCACTATAGTCCCAGAGGTCTGCTCACCCATTAGGCTTAACACTGTAGCCAGATTAGGGTCAGGAGGGAATTTTCCTGGGCTGATAGAAAAATTGCAGTTGCATTTTTATGTGGTTTTGTTTGTTTGGATTTTTGTTTTGTTTTGGGTTTTGGTTGGGAGTTTTTTGCACTTCTCTAAGTTCACATCCATTTTCTAGATCCTATGCATGTTTTTTTCCCCAAATTCTCTGTCATCACCAGGCTGCAGACTTG
The DNA here is from genome assembly GCF_000696875.1 of Nestor notabilis. NCBI lineage: Eukaryota > Metazoa > Chordata > Aves > Psittaciformes > Psittacidae > Nestor > Nestor notabilis. The sequence continues at coordinate 10,030 of NW_009927252.1, read as the reverse complement.
ATGGTCCCTTCATCTCCCTACTTGCTCCTTGTAGCATGTTACAGCTGCAGCTTTTTGCTGAGACAAGGCAGGAAGCATTTGCAGTGCCTAGTTTGTGGGACGGGTGGAGCAAGTGTCTGGCTTAGAGGCACCAGCAGAACAATCACTGCACCTTTACCCTCAACTGCAGGACCCTTGAACGTAGGGTGACCCTAGAGGACTGCCCCAATATGAACACAAGTACACACGATAACAGCAAAAGCAGCCGCCAGAGGGAACATGGGAATTAACCCAGGCTCTCAGCTGTACAAGCACAGATTGAAAGCACACACCACTACTGGCTAACCTCCAGAGCTTGTAGGCAGGCAGGAATTTGGGACAAGGGATGCGTAAGACAGCAGAGAAGGTGTGAGAGTGAGGAGACCCCAAACCTGCAGGCTCTGTGAGCCACAGGGAGAAGAGCATCTCTCCCAGCTCTCAGGAGCTCCTCTGAGCCCGTATTTCCAGTGATCCCAGCACCAAATTCCCATGGACCCTCTCTACAGGTACCCTGAAGAGGTTCCTGAAAAGAGGTTCCCTGAAAAGAATCCTGTGAGGTTCCCAGTGCAAGAAGCCTGGGCTGGGGAGTCACAGACATGACTCTGAAGCAGCCTCTGCTTTGAGTCAGGATCTCTGAGCTCTTGGATTTGTGGGGTCAATCTGAATCTCAAGGGCTGGTGGTCCCAAGGAAGGGAATGGGTACAAACAGCAAGGAATATCACATGGCCAGGTTTGTGCCTGGCACCGCTCCCCACAGGGGTCTCTGTCAGCTTTCAGGATGAGCACACTGAACATCTTAAGCCGGATCTTAAGTGTGAACATCTGAAGTGTGGAAAAGCAAACCCGCCTCACTGCAATGTGGGTGCTCAGCATGTGGCAGCATCCAGCTCCAAGGTCCCAGAATAACCTTTCCTGAAGATAAGGGGCTCTGCTGTTGAACTCTACAAAGCAGTGGGGACAAGGGCTGTACAGCCTCCAGCCCCAGTCAGGGGTGTGCAAGGAATGCTGCTGTCAGAGTCTCCGGCTGCCCTGCTGCCTTTTGCACATGGGATCCAAACTAGCTGATGCATGGAGCACAGACTCCTCATCTTCCAGGTTTTGCCCACAATGAAAGACCACTGTGGATGCCCTTCTGGATGCTTTCTAGCTTGGAGATCACATTTAGGACATACTAATGCAAGAGGGAATGAGAAAGGAAAGGGAAGAGGAAGGTGTGAAATCAGCACTGGTCCCCTGGAATTTTGTTCCAGTAGAAGGGCACAGGTGGCAGGGTTCAGGTTCCTGGTTCAGGAAGTGTTAGGGACAACCACAAAAGAGTGAAGTCTGCAGCAGGAAGAAAAGGGGAAAGGCTGAGACTACCTTGAAGAGAAATATTGTGAAAACCTCAGCTCCACCCCCCTGTGTAGTCCCCAGCCATGGGCTGCTGCAGCTCAGAACAGAGCCACTCACACAGGCAGCAAAGGATGCTGCAAACTGTAGGAGGAATATTGGCTGTCCTACATGCACTGTGTGCCTTGAGTGAAGCAGATGTGCTTCTGAGAGACTCCCCGCAGGAGCTGGGGTCCCTATAAAGCCCTAGCTCTGCCCCTCACCTCTAGTATGACTTTGGCAGGGGAAACCCCACAGGTACTGCTGATGCCTGCAGGGCAAAAGCTGTACATGAGCTGCACCCCAGCCTCTCCCAAATGGCACTTCTGAGGCGAAGGGGGTCTGTTCTGGGCCAGCAATGCAGCCACCAGCAGGACTTACCTATTGGTGTGCACAGAGGAGAGCCAAGGCATTGCTCTGCCTTGGGAGGTCCAGGTCCAAGCTCCTGGACTGGGCTGTGTGCAGTGTAGCAGGGTGGTCTGGCTGGCAGCAGGGAGGCACGCAGAGCTGGGGACCGTCCACACACACAGCTCCAACACGAGCCAAAGGCAGGCACGTCCCGCCTGTGTCAGACCTCAGGGGATACATCTGTGTGCAGCTGCAGCCGTGCCTGCCAGCTGTAGGGCTGAGCAAGCGAAGTGATCCAAAGCGCTGCTGCCCTCCAATTCTCTCTGGAGCTCTGCCAGCACCCACACGTCCAGAGAGCTGTGCACCGCTTCCCACTCTCCTGCCTGCTTTTTGCAATGGTGCCTTTGCCACCAGCTGGGTGGCAGGAAAACACCTTTCTGCACCCCTCACACCTTCCACTACAGACCTTAAATCAATAACCCCAGAACACAGGGCCAGGTTATTGCCAACGGAAACCATTAAACTGTAACACGGGGGGATAAAGCCAGCCTCTAATACTTGAAAGATTTACAGGGCACAACAGCAGGGTGTTAATTCTTTTGGCAACACCAGCACTTTCACACCCCCTGCCTTTCCTTACCCGCAGGAGTGAGGAGAGGAGACCATGTGGAGCACAGCCCCAGGAACACAAGGACACAGCCTTGCTCATGCTGCAGCCAGCAGCAGACACGTTTGAGGTGACACTGTGCTCATAGGGCTGCCCAAACACACAGACCTCAGAGTCCATGGGGTAGCACATGCCCAGGAGTTGATCTGCCAGGAGATGTATCCCATGCCCACCTCTGGCTTCCCTGCGTCACTCCCAGCTCCTGCCTGCCTCCACAGCTGCAGCAGAGGCTCAAGGAAAGACTGTGAAGAAACCTTCAGACCACCTAAGGAGGTTGGAGAAACCAGTCCATCTCTTGGGCACATGAGCCTTTCCTCAGACCTGCATCAGCTCACGGGTGTTTCCACAGCTGGTTGAACAGGCGCTCTCTCTGCAACACTCTCGCTCGGATCCACATGTCCTCAGCACTGCTGTGGCAGCTCAGAGACCAGGGAGGTGCTTTCCAGCACCGTGACCAGCCCAGCTGCCCTGGGCAGGAGGGGAGCTACAGCAAAAGGCATTTGCATGGACTCCCAAAAAGGACACTCACATCCTGCTCTCACCCTGCTCCTGCCAAGCCCACATCCCTGGGAAGAGCTGCATTACTAATTAACATCCCCCTGCCCACTTCCACCCCCCATCCTGCCTTTGCCTGCAGCCACCTCCTTGAAGCCTCCCTTGTGCAAAGTCCAGGGCCAGGCAGGAGAGGACAGGGTGGGAGCTGGCCCCAGGATTCACCCTGCTGGCAGCCTCACTGCACCCCACACACATGGGTGCGGTGGAGGCTCCTGGAGCCAAGCTGTGGAGCAGCACAAGACACACAGTGTGCAGGCAGGAGCAGGAGCATCCCTTTCCACCCAAGGGAGCAGAGGGCACAAGTGGGCTCCACCCTGTGTCACCCCTGCTGGACACCCCACCTGAGTTTACTGCTATTTCCCTCCCTGCTCTCCTACTTGCCTCTTTCAAGCAAGAGGTCTGGGGGAGACTTTGAGCACCCCCTCACACCACAGGCACTGCAAGGAGCCCTTTGGGGGTCTATCCCCTTGCCTCCATGCTCCCCCAGCTCTGCAGAGCTCAGCTGGGTGGCTGCAGGCTCCCCCACCCCAGGGTGTGCTGAGAGGGGGCCCAACTGGGCACCACTGCACCCTGCTCAAGCTTGTCCCCATCCTGAAACCAAGGTGCTCAATGTCATCTCGATGCCAGCCAGCACTGCCAGCTCAACCCCGTTCTGGTGCTGGGGATCCCCAGGCTTGTCCCAGCCCAGAAGCAGCCCAAGGCAGAGCTTTCTCTGGCTGCCAGCACAAGTGCGAGGTACAGGGCCCCAGCACTGCTGGCTCAGGGCGAGGTGCAGGGAAGATGATTGGCAGCAGGCCCGAGCACGCTCCCTTGGGTGCTGCCTGGGATCACCCTTCTCCACTGTGTGCTGCAGCACACTGCAGGACCTGGGTAGGCATTCTGCATCCCTATCCCTGTCCATCTTTCCTCTGCAAAGCACCATCCCGCTGTGCTCTGCCCACCTGTAACTCTCCTTTGTGGGACACCTAGAGGTATCAGACATCCCTCTCCTGGCAAGCTGGAGCGAAACCAAAGAGTGGGCTCGAAGGGGACAGGCAGACATCGCAGTTGTGCACGCTGCCCGCAGCAGACGCCTGCCTGTGCTCCTTCCAGGGGCTTGAGCCCCCTGTAACCCCAGCCCACAGAAGGGAGCGGCGATGGAGATCTTGCACTGCCCCTCCGTGGCCACCACAGGAGGTGCAGGTGGCCCCAAAGCCCAGCCGAGTGCCCCAGGGCCATGAGTCCTCGCTCCCGCGGAGCCCAGGAGGCGGTCAGAGGGATCTGTGCTGCCTGTCCCCAGAGGTGTTCATCCCATGCCAGGCCACAGACCCCTCAGTGTGGCTCAGTGACGCCGGTCCTGTCCCCCTTTCCCCAGTGCACCTAGTCCCTGACCTGGGATATCTCTCATGGGGTCAAGACCCTAGCACACAGTCCCCAGGTCACAGGGGGCACAGCCCCAAGCCCACACCTAGGAGTGGCCCACACGAAGGAGGCAAGGAGACAGCGCTACTGTTTGGGCATCCACATTTATTACATGGCTGAGGTAAGCCTGGGGCTGCCACTCACCTGGGCCCTCTGGTCAAAGGCAAATGACCCGTCCTCCTTAAATACTGGTTATAAAACAAATTTCTTTTTTAGCTTTTTCTTTTTCTTAAAAACCCTCTCTCTCTCTCCCTCTCCATACTTTTTTGTCTTTTGTGTTTGAGTATAAAAGCGGGTGCGGGCGCTCCGCCTCGCCAGCTGCTACCTCCGCAGGCTGCGCTGTGCCTGCCGTAGCAGCGTGTCGAAGTCCAGGGAGTCAAACTTGCTCTTGACAGGGGCTGGGTCGAAATCCTCCCGGTTTGAGTCTGGAAGACATGGGGAGAGGCTGTCTTGAGCCACAGGGACACTGGTACAGTTCTGGCCATCCCCACAGCAACTCCTTCATATTGCACTTCATGTGCCAATTTCTAGACCCAGAGCTGGGCTGATGGAGGACTGAAAGGATGGAGAGCCACTGCCCAACCTCCCCTTGGGGCAGGGCTTTCCCTGGGATGTGGTCCTACCCAGCCAAGCCTGACTGACCCCAAGGATGGAGACTCCCACACCTGTAGGAAGGAGAGGACCGAGAGTGCTACCCCCCAACCTGGGTGCTGCAGGACTCACCCAAATCGGCATAGTTCCTCCTGCAGAACTGCCGGCGGCCACCAAAGCACAGGTCGAAGGGCTGCTCATCTGGGCGCCGCAGCTTGTGCCCACTCTCGATGGCAGCAAAGGCTTCCTCGGCATAGCGGTAGGTGACAAAGCCATAGTTGTCCCTGGAGCCAGAGAATAAGGAGAAGGAAGAGATCATCATCAGCACAGTATGTTTGTCCCTCCTTGCTCTGCACCATCTCTTTGAGGAATGGGAAAAGGGATGAGAGGAGCCATCCCAGAGAAGGGGTTGCCCCATATCCCTGCAGCTCTTACCCCTCAGAGCGGAAGTGCAGGGTGCACTCCTCGATGTCCCCGAACACAGAGAAGCGGTGCTGCAGCTCCGACCGGGTCATCCTGCTGGGGATCTTGCCAATAAACACAACTCGTCGCTCCTCCTGCGGGCAGGGATGAACTGCTCCATGAGATAGGCATGGGGGGACTTGGCATCTCTGAGTGATCCCTCCCAGTGAGCAGGATCTCTCCCACAGAGCACCCTCCCTGCATTGCCACCCATCACACCACGCCCTGGCCAGAGCCTCCCAGCAATGTGGCCTGCAAGGGTGCAACCACATGGCTTTCTCAAGTGATGGAAGGGCTGAGAACACCCAAATCTCCATCCCCAGTTTCCCAGCCTTCCAGCACTCACTATTGCACGTTCCTTCTCAAGGATCCTCTGCCTTTGGTAGTGGTCCTGCGCATCATAACTGTACCTGGCAGGGCAGAATATGGACACATTAGCTACAAGGTGCAGAAGAGAGTGATCCCAGACACAAGGGAGATACTGAAGGAGTGGGTCCACCCTACCCAGGACACTGGAGGCCAGGAGATGGGGTGGGGGGAGCTCACACCCCTGCAGGTTGGCCAACGCTTACCTTCTCCGCCTGTTACTTCTCCTGCGGGGCGAGGGGGAGCGGGACTGGCTGCGGGACATGGACCTACATGAGTAGGAGGATGCTGATGATGAGGATGAGGACCTGTCCCGGGACCTGCCACATGACCCACAGCTGGAGCGGGAGGACGAGCTGTGGGAACATCTTGAGCGGTACCTGGGGGAAGGAGAGACACAGCTCAATGTTGAGCCCTCCCCATGCCCAGCACCATGGAGAAGAAAAAGACCTCCATTCTCCCCAAGGTACACAGTACCCTGTTCAGACAGGGCCCATCCCAAGGGCGAGCTGGGTTGTGGGAATCTCTGCCCAAGTTGGCTGGGGCAGTAATGACACTAGAGATGTTGCTCCACTTGGCTCCAAACACCACAGCAACAAGGGAACAGGCTCACAATAGGCACAGCCTCTGAAGAGCAAGAAATAGTCATGGGGAAACCATGGAGCATGTGGCTGCAACTGCACAAGGGCCCATGAAGAGCTGGGGCTGCCCGGCTGAGCCCCACACAGTGCATGGAATGACACTGGAGCCATTGCATCCACCTTGCACTCAACAGCCATGCAGATGGAGACTGCATGTGCCTCCAACCATACTGAGAGCTGTAGCATGCACTGGTACAGGGCTGGGCTTCTGTGTTCACAGCCTTCTGCCTGCAATACTTTCTCTGGCAGGGCCAGGCATCAGGGCTGAAACTCCTCTGGGATCAAGCTGTGCTGCCTCCAGCAAACAGCAGGGTCCCTCTACAAACATGCTGGCCACAGGTGGTCCCTGCTGTAGGCAATCCCAGACTCTGAGCAGGGTGTGCCTGCCACATACTCTCCTGGAGGACAGCAGTCCATGAAGACACTTCCCAGCAAGGGGCCAGCTGCATTTGCAGGAAAGCCAAGCCAGACAAAGCAAGTCCCTGAGCTGCACCAGCCTCCACAGCTATAGGCCACCAGTGGAGGGGCCTTGGTTGGACAAGCCCTAAGCACCCAATGACCCAAGATGTCTCCAGAACTGGCTGAACAGCCAGGGAAAGGTGGATGAGGGGTCCCTCGCCAACTCCATTGCTTCCCATACCAGCTGGGACAGGCTGTGCATCACTCAGAGGCACAAGGACTCCAGAAGAAATGCCTCTCGTGGAGACAGAGCTGTCCCACTTTCCTACACAGCCACCTCCATAAGGAGCACAGAGAACCCCCTGTGGCAGCCAAGCCAGATGGGTTTTCCCCTGCTTGCCTCCCTGGAGGGCTCCACCATGGCTCCTCTCATTTCTACACCTAGGGCTGCACCAGCTCCACAGCACAAACACCAACACCTGTAATAATACTCCAGGTACAGCCATCAAGTAGGTCCATGAAGAGGTGTCCAAGCACCATCATAGAAGACCAGCCACCAGACAACTGCCCAAAGAGCAAGCAGGCAGATGCTCCTCTGCTTACCTTCGCCACCGCTTGGGTGGTGGGGAGAACGACCGTGACCGGGATCGGGAAGACGAGGATGAAGATGAAGACTCGCTAGCTCCATCCG
>NW_009927252.1:733-2492 GCF_000696875.1 Nestor notabilis | reverse complement strand
GGGCGGCCGGGCCCGCCCCCGCCCCCCCCCCCAGCCACTGGCAGAGGGGCTGGGCGAGTCCCGGGGTCTCCGGTAGCAGCGCAGGGACCTCTTGGCAGCAGCATGGCTGGGCTGGGCACTGGAAGTCCGCACCTCCTGGTCCCGGCAGGGGGATGCAGCTGGAGACAGGAGCACTGAGGTGGGGGGGCTGCTGCCCCTATCAGTGGCCTTGTTGGGGACGCTAGTCCGATAATCCAGGGAGGACTGGCAGGCTGTGCCCAGCGGCTCCGGGCTGGGTCCCACGGTGGTGCTGGGGGCTGGCGGGGTGGGCTTGGGCTGCTCCAGCGTCTGTTTGGTTAAGGAGGAGATGGGTTTGATAGTGATGTCCCGGTGGTGCTTGACGTTCCAGCGGGAGCCGCCCTCGGCAGGGGGCTGCGGGCCCAGGCTGCCGCTGCCCTCTGCGCCTCTGGCCGCACCGCGCTGGGGATGCAGTAGTCATGGTCTCCCGAGCAGACGTGGCTGGAGGCTGAGCTGGAGGGGCCCAGCGTCAGGCTCTTCCCCTGTAGCTTGCTTGGGAGCAGCGGCTTGGCTTTCATCAGCTTGGCCGTCTTCTGGGTCCCTTCCTGGCAGGTGACTTGGCCTTGGCCAGCAGCGAGACAACAGGCAACGGCTTCCAGAGCTGGTGGGGGGGTGTTGCTGGCGGCGTGAGGCCTGTGAGAGCACCACAGGGCTTTCAACAGCAGCCCCTTGCTGCAGCCCATGCAGCTGAGGCTCCCTCCTGGCCCAGCTCCCCTCAAACCCCAGGGTCCCCCCAGCCCCACAACAGCCCTTGCCAGGGCACGGCAGGGTGCCCCGTCTAGGCGTTACCTGCCACGTTGGCCAGCTCAGAGGCCTGCAGGCTGTCCGGGAGCTTCCTGTCCTGCTGGGTCTCAGGGCTGAGAAGAGGAAAGGAGCTCTGTCAAATGCAGCAGGCAAAGCCCATCCCCAGTCCCCACACCTGGGACACCCACCATCCAGGCCCAGGGGACAGAGGATCTGAAAGAGCTGGAAGGATGGAACTTCCACAGCTTGCTTGTGCTTATCTGCTTCCCCCCAACTTTTGCCCCTCAATGACAGCTCTGTCCCCCAGTCCCACAAGGAGCTCAGCCCCTCCTGGGATGGTGGATACAGACCCTGGTGTAGTTCAGACCCTGCCAGGACTGAGAGCTCCCCTATACCCCACCAAAGGCAGGGCTCGGCCTTCTGTCGGGCTCTACACTGGGGCACTGGATGTGAAGTTGCTGGTTCTCACCCGGAGCTCGCTGCCGGCCGCTGGTCCTCAGGGGGCTGCACAGGAGCTTCCTCCTTCTTGGCTGAAAACAGAGCGGATGGGTGAGGGTGGTGAGGGGCTGGAGGGCAGGGGACAGACCTGCACACTAGGGGACACAGGGCATCCCAGGCAAAGCCAGGGAGAGATTTCACAGCACCCCAAACCCAGCTCCCTGGAGAGAGGCACTGTACAACCCCTTTCCTTCCCAGGCTATTCACCACCCCATTGACCACCCTGGGGACCCACAGATGCTTTCACAGACCAAGGAGACAGGGGCAGAGACACCCCCAGGCAGGGTAACACCATCCCACAAGCAGCAGCATCCCACCCCACCACAGGGAGCACAGGCAGCACAGGGAGGCCGGCATGGCATGGAGGGACCCCCACAGGGATGGACACCGCATCCACACCTTCAGACTTCTCAAACTGCTCCAGCAGGCTGGACAGGTCGGTGGCTTCGATGCCTCGGCC
>NW_009927252.1:0-555 GCF_000696875.1 Nestor notabilis | reverse complement strand
GGTGCTTGCCCTTTTGGGGCAGACCCCCCCCAGACCATCCACTGGAGGCAACATCCTCCAGATGCAGACGCCTTCTCCAGCACACTAGAAAAGGCTGCAAGCCTGCAGGCACAGCTTTGTCACCCTTGCCCTTAGAAGTGCCAGGAACTGGTCCTGCTGGCAGCACCGCAGCCCTGATGGCTGGAGATGCTCAGCCCAGCACCCTGCAGCCCCACTCACCGATCTCGCTGATGAAGGCTTGCACGATGTCCTTGCTGCTGTCACTGGGCTGCGCTGGGCTGAGGAGTGGCTGGTGCCTCCATGGCCGTGCAGTGGGTGCCTTGGTGGGCAGGCTGCTCTCTTGACCTGCTTTCAGTGGTGCTGCCACAGCCTGGGCGGTGGATTTTTTTTTTCCTGCCCATCAGCTGCCTTGGGCTCTGGCTCCTTCTCCACTGCTCCCTTGCCCAGTGCTGCAGCCTCCTCTGTGAGGTGGGTGCCAGGGGACTCCTCAACAGGGCCAGCAGCAGGGGACATGTCTGCAGGGCAAGAGATGGCAGCCGGGGGCGTCTTTGGTAG
>NW_009927251.1:730-958 GCF_000696875.1 Nestor notabilis | reverse complement strand
AGCGTCGGACCATGGCCCCTTGTGCCAGCAGAAAGCAAAAACGCTGCTCAAAGCCAGTGTCCCACAGCCTCCAACCATCCCATCGCTGGGCGGGAGGTGAAGCCAGTCAAGCCAGTGCTCTCCTCCCAGCTCTTCTCCCATCTGTGGCCAAGGAGCCATCTCACAGCAGCTCGTGTCCCCCCTGTGCACACATCGTGCCCCAGGGATGCTGTGCTCCCCTCACCAAGC
>NW_009927251.1:0-290 GCF_000696875.1 Nestor notabilis | reverse complement strand
GGAGGTAACGCCGAGCCGGCCAAGGATGCTCCAGCTGAACTGCCCGGCCCTGCGCTGCCCGGTGGGATGGACATGCCTTGGCACCACGGCTCCAGGGCTGGGTTTCAACAGCACCTGGCTGCCCCTGTGGGTTCAGAGCTGCCCTGGGGGGACCCACGCGAGCCAGGGCTGCCTCCGGGGACCCAAACGTGTCCTGCTCAGGGTCTGCGGCGCCGCCGTGGGTTGCCGTGGGACCCATGATGCTGCGGCTGCCCCCAGCTTCCTACCCTGCTCTCTGGGCAATCCATAGG
>NW_009927250.1:0-3087 GCF_000696875.1 Nestor notabilis | reverse complement strand
ACTCTGAAGTTAAAACCAGACGTGTTCCTTTTTGGTTTGGGTTTCGAGGGCTTGAGCTACTCGCTCACGCAGCAGATGGTTTTTCTAACCCTTAATAGGGCCTGATAGTTTTCAAGCATGTATTGCTAAAAGGGGAAAAGAACATATCAAACCCAAACAAATAAAGAGCCGTGGGATCCCTCGCTATCGGCCTCCAACAGAAACTGAATGTTTGGCTACTTTTCCAGTGCATTTTTCCCTTTCTTCGTGCGCTTTAAATAGCTGGACAAGCCCTGAAATAGGAGTTAGGTCGTGGGAAGGTCCAGGCTGCCCGGACAGAGCCAGGCTCCCGATGTTGTCCCGAGCAAACCCTCTGTGCTGGGGTTAGCGCTGGCCGGGCACTGCCCCAGCATCACTGGCTGAGGGCTGATGCTGTGGTGCTCCATGGTAATAACTCTTTCACCACTTGACCCCGAGCTGGTGTGGTGCAGAGGATCAGCTGGGTCCGGAGGATGCTGGTGGCCCTGCAGAGAAAGGGCAAGAGCATTAATACAACACTCTGTGTTGTTTAAACAAATACCCATGTTGCAAAAGCCCCTGAAAGGGCTTGAAGCAGCTTCTCGCACCAGTGCTTTGGGATCCAAACCCATTCTAGCAACTTGAAACTGAAGTTGAAATTGGGATTGAAATACTTTTGTTCATCTGCACAGTCATCAGAACCTGGCAGTGCAGGGCAGGTGGTAGCAAGTGAGCAAAAAGCTGAGCTTAAGAAAAGCTAATCCCAGTTCCCTTGCTGATGGTCCACCCGCCCTTCTGCGTCCCCAGCTCCTTCTCCTGGAGCCTCCCTCTCGCAACAGATATTTCAGGCGTTAAGCCCTTGACCTGGGGGTCTGTCTTATCTGCTTCTGCTCAGCAGGCACCCGTCATCACCAGTAATTCAATGTTCATTCCAGTAACCTGCCTATTTGGTGATTTATCTGGGGGGTGGGGGGTGCTGATAGTGAGTCACAGCACTCCAAGCGAGCAACCAAAACAAGGAGCTGCCTTGTTCCCTTCCCTCCTTTACACCCTGAATATAAATGTTTCCCAAAATCCCAATACTGAAGACTGTGGATTTCTATTGTTCTTCCCCAGATATTCCCTGAAGTGCCTTGGTTCCCTGGCCAGCAGCAGGGGCTGGTGCTGGGGTGTGTGTCTTGGCACATCTGGAGGTTGCAAAGAGCTTGGATGCAAAGGAGGAGTGGGCAGAAGCTGGAGCCCCTTCACCAACCTCTCCTGCAGCCCAAGCTACTGGATGTCACCAGCATCAGTAAAAACAGAGAGAGAAGCATCATTTGGGTGATACAGCGATGTCATTCCTATTAAGCCAAGAATAAGATGCAGGGATCAATAGTTAACACTCCAAACTTAGAGTGTTTTGGGTCAGCAGCCACACTGAAATACTGCCTTGGGAGGGAAAAAACCCTTTCGTGCCATTTTGAGTTGGTTTTGTTCCGAATTTCCTACTGGAAGAAATGGGGGATTTTCTTTGGACTTGCCCAAAGCAAGAGAGCTCAACACAAAAGCATTTCCTTTCTGCTCGGGCAGTACGTGTCTGTGCTCTTACAAAAACACTGCCAGTGTTTTCTCTTTCCAGCCCCAGACGGGCTGAGGGCTCAACAACAAGTGATTTCAGGAACTCAAATGAGCACTTTCCATCCCAAACCGTTCTAGGATTCAATGGGGTTTTTACTCAGCCAAATTCCATGGACAAAAAACGATCATTTCTAACTATAGCTCCTCCAGATATTTCCAAGCTGGGGCTATGGACAACACCAAGAATAGTTAAAAATCATCCCAGGGTGCGTATCTGAGGTCATTCCAGCCAAGTAACTAATGAACTGCTGGTGATGTCCTTCACCAGGACGTGTATGAGGGCAAACCAGCTAAAAGAAAGGGTTCCTGTCCCTGGCAAGAGAAGTCTTTGAAGACCACGATGTCAGATCCTTGCCTTTGATTTGCAAGGATATAACTAACAGGTTTTTCCAGTGCCTTTAGTTTTGGTGGTTTTCCCCCCAGTCACTATTTGAATGTTCCTGCTAGAGCTGCTCCCTCGTGATTACAATTTCACGGACAGAAATCCTCCCCCACCACATCTTTAGCAGGATCTTCATCTGCAAAGCCTATGCTAATATTTCTACCCCCAGTGTTGCTACGGAGTAACTTGAAAACACACCAAGCTTCTATTGTTTCTGTTGAATACACCAGGTTTTTTACATTTTCTCCTCAGCTGGGCTGATGTTCCCACTTGAAAATCAATCGTGTCCCAGTTCCTAGGTTAAAAGAGGGCTTTGTTACTCAACCCCCAGGGCTGAATATGTCTTTAAGCACCATGTTTCGTGTAGTAAATAACTGAATGGGAAATTTTGCTTCAGCTAACACAATTTGTTTAATGTTCACAAGTTTGGCAGTATTGATGCGTGTTAGGGTACAGTGTTTTATGTGGGTATGTAAGCAAAGCAGCAGCCTAGGGAGGGGAGTAGTTTCTGGTAATCTAGTCTAGCTGATCCGGAGTGTAAGATAAGCATAACACTTGCTGAAACAACAGAAGGAAGCCATTGACAAGACCAGTTTCAGCTGATCTTGCAGTTACAGAAGCAACCAACTGGGCAAAAGGTGACAAGGGCATCATGAGGGAGACTTCTTACTTCATCCCAGAGACCCCAGCCCAGGACCACCAGAGAGCAATGCACAGGCGCCGAAAGGAGGAGACTGAGGATAATGAGTTCCTGGAACTAACTGTAATACAGGCCGCCTATCCATGGAAAAACTATGAATATGTAACAATATGAGAGAGAAAACCGAGCCTTTGGGGAGCCACAGTTGAGCCACAGAGGAGGAATCCCCTGTGAAGCTCCCAGCGCTGCAAATAAAATATTCTTTGCTCCACAGACTTTGTCCCTGGCTAAAATTGAAGAAGTGAGCTTGTTTCTCACATTTCGGATAATAATGAAAACCAAATTATCTTCTGGCGAGCAGAAATCCTGCTGAGTGGAAAACTTCACTTAAATATATATATAAATATGTATAGATAATTAAATTAAAGGAACGAAATAGTCAGCTTGCTGA
>NW_009927249.1:2330-5652 GCF_000696875.1 Nestor notabilis | reverse complement strand
CCCCCCACCTCACGCTCTTGTGCTCCTCGGACAGCACCAGCCGCGGATGCGCCGTGTCCGGGTCCAGCGTCAGGCTGACTGCGGATGGAGTGAGGAGGAGCGTCACCACCGCAGCCCCATCCCAAGGCCATCCCCATCCTCCCCCTCGGCCTTTGGGATGCCGCCTCTCCAGGTTCCTGCTTGCTGGAGCAGTGCAGGAACGGGTTTATGCCCATGAGTAAAATGGGAAGAGTAGGAAAGCTGCATTGATTTGGAGGGTGGGTATTTTGGAGGGTGGGTATTTTGGAGGGTGGGTATTTTTGCTGGCCACCCTTGGGTGTCCCATCACTTCCCCTTTTCAATGGAAATATTTGCAACGTTCACCTTTGAGAGGTGATTTCCAAAGGCAATGCTGCCCCTCTGTGAGCATCCCAACACCTACTGCGCACCCCGAGCTCTGCCACAGGCAAACCTGCCCTTTCCCACTTCTGCTGCGCTGATGCAGGCGCAGCTCTGCAGGGCAAGGTGGAAGCATCTCTCCACGGCACTTCTGTGTAGCTGAAATGTCCTCCTTCAGACCTGCCCCAGCCTCAAACCCTTCCCAGGCTCTCTGTACCTTGACATTTCATCAGCATCTCTTTGAGGGCAATGTTTTTCGGAGGGGGAGCGTTGGGTTTCTGCCCCAGCTCAGGCGATGTCTCCACTGGCTTCTGGGCTCCATCCTTCTCAAGCCTGGAGAGAAGGAAGACCTTCCTGAGAACATTCCTTTGCTCATAATGGCCATTATGACTCATTTTCAACTGGGGCTTCCTATAAAGAACTGAGAGACAATAGGACTGGAGAGAAGGCTTGGTCCTAGTCCTTGGTGTTTAAACCTTGCTGGGTTTGGTGGCCTCACGAGGGCAGGGAGGGATAACTCAGCCCTCCAGGGGCAGGTAGTTTTGCTGCATCCGAGCTGGAAGTACCATCATCCCATCTGATACCTTCTCCTGGCCTTCAGCATCCTACTTGGACCTTTTGTGGTGTCCTAGTTGTCTCCTGTATGTCTATATGGTCCCTAGCAGAAGGGGGTCAGAAGTTGTTTGGGTTCTGAAGCCCATCAGTGTCACCACCGCAGAGATAAAGGACATGAACATCACCAGAAAGGAGCCACAAACCTGCTCAAGATGTTGCTGCTGTCCTGCAAGGGAAGGATGAGAGAAGGAACATTAGGTCAGAGCAAAGCCTACCTTCAAGCAACAAGCAGCCACCACAGGGCTGTGGGGTGACCTCAAGGCTCTGCTCTGCCTAAACGATGGTCTAAAATGAGCCCCACGGTGCTTGCAGACCTGGGGGTGAAGTGAGGCCGCGGCAGCATCCTTTAATGAGCTTTAACGAGGTGAGCCATTGAGCAGAGCCTGGAGGTGGGCTCAGGGGGTTTCATGACGATCTAAAGGTGAGGTGAGCACCTCTTGTTCCTCCACTGCACATGAAGGAACCCGGACAACGTGTTGGATGTGGACATGTACAACCATGTGGATGAACCCATCCCAGTGCAAGCAAACAGGGATATGAAACATTCCAAGGGGGCAGTTGGGCCGTGCTGTGAGCATGGAAGAAAATCCATTAAAACCCCAAAGAGCTTGGAAAGATGCGTCTTTAAAGGAGCATTTAGATTGATCTGACCCCTGGGCTGGGGCTCCAGTGGGGCTCAGGCCTTCCGAGGGTCCTCACCTGCAGGAGCTCGCACGCTGGCTGCTGACACTTCTCCTCCAGCTCACGGACCTGCTCACTGATGGAGGAGATCTCCCCCAGGAGCCTGCTGATGTTCTCCTCCTGCCTCCTCACGATGTCCTGGTCCAGCCTGGCCAGGCGCTCCAGCAGGAGGCGCTCTTGCCCCGCCACGGACCTCTGCAGCTCCTTCACTTGGGACACAACCTTGTGCCGAACCCCTTCCACTTGTTCCTGCAGGGAACACACACACACGGGAGGCCAGGATGGGGTGGGAGAACCACAGTGAGATGGTTTATGGGTGACTCCGACCCCGGAGCCCACTGCAGGGCACGGGAATTGCTAAAACACTTCTTTTTGCCTTTTCCAGGCTTCTTTCTGGCTTCCCTTTGCCAGAAACTTCCAAGACTTCCATTTCCCATCGACCATAATCCCTGTCCCCGAATGCTCCACACCTTTGAGCAACAAAGGAAGAGATAAAATACACCCATGAACAGATTAGTTGGGGAAAAGGAATCTGAGGCAAAGGAGAAGCAGTTGGGTGATTCCCGTTTCCTGCAGGAATTAGGAGGGGGAATGTGGGAACATGCCCCACTTGTGAGGAAACCAAGGAAGAAGATGCACAATAACCTGGGAAAACCCAACACGTGCTCCCAGCCTGCTGAGACACGCATGGAGCAGGGACATAGGGAGAATGGGAGCGTGTTTGATCTACTCTGGGGACATGCTGCTGCCACTGACCCATGGAGAGGACATTCCTGTGACATGGCACATCTGGTGTCTCCACATCCATCACCATGGCCAGAGAGAGGGACAACCAAAAGGGAAGGGAGAAACCAGGGACGGGCACTTACGAGGAGGTCCAGGCTTTTCCCTTCCTCGGCCTTTTTCAGCCCCAGCAGCTTTTCTCTCCTGTCCTTCAGGACCTGCACGTGAGACTGGAGTTTCTCCTGAGTGGAGAAGAAACACCTTCGTGGTGCATTTCCTTCCTCTGGCTGGTCCATCCCTCTACCCCCATCCCACCTAGCCAGGTTTCTCTCTTACAAACTCACATTCTTCGCTGCTTAATAACATAGAATCATGGAATGGTTTGGGTTGGGAAGGACCTTAAAGCTCATCCAGTTCCAACCCCCTGGCATGGGCAGGGACACCTTCCACTAGATCAGGTTGCTCCAACCTGGTCTTGAACACTGCCAGGGATGGCTCATCCAAACCTTCTCTATTCAACCCATTCCAGTGTCCCACCACCCGCAGAGTGAAGAACTTCCTTATCTCCAGCCTGAACTTCCCCTTGTTTAAGCTTAAACCCATCACCCCTTGTCCTGTCGTTACAAGGAGTAATCCTCAAGCAGATCAACCCATCCTCAAGCAGATCTACCCGTGGGGCATCTCCCTCGACCTTGGTCCCCTTCTCCTCCCCATGCCACTCATGGACGCTCCCCACCTTGTGCTCCTCCGCAGCCTCCTCGATGGGGACCACGCTGTGGCCGCGGTGAGCCTGGGACTCCCTGCACACGAGGCAGATGGGGCTCTGCTCCTCCTCGCAGAAGAGCTTCAGAGCCTCCTGGTGCTCGCGGCACAGCCCGTGCCCGGCTCTGCCCGCCTGCACGCTCAGCCTCTGACGCACCGCCAT
>NW_009927249.1:0-2240 GCF_000696875.1 Nestor notabilis | reverse complement strand
CCGGCAGAAGTTGTGTCCACAAGGGATGTAGACGGGGTCCTGGAAGAGGCCCCGGCAGATGGAGCAGGAGGCTTCATCGCGGAAGCTCTGGGCAGGGCTGGCTGCAGCCATGGGCTCGCTGGTGGGGATGATGGGGCAGCTTTCGCTTCCTGCCCCGTCGGTGCCTCTGGCCCCAGGGGAGGTGAATGCGAGCAGAGGAGCAGTTGCAGTGCTGAGGGGCAACGGGTCTTCTCCGGGAGAACCCCCCTTCCCCCGGGGGAAAAGAGGTTCAATGGAGAGCAAACATCATTTCCTGGGTTGTCGGAGCTCCACCTGCAGCTTCTATGTCACCACAAGAGACCCAGGCAAACAGAACCCTGCCCTGACCCTCCTGCACCAGAAACCAGCCTGATTTCACTGCTCATTTACAACCCCCCTTTTAATTTATCAGTTGGAGGGTATCCCATGGGAATAGAGTGTAAAGAACCACGAATTAAGGAATAGAGCGTAAGGAGCCCCTAAAGAATCAGTCTCCCTTCTCGGAGTTAAACCACTGAGGCGCATCCTCCACTGTCATGTCCCCCCTTCGCTCCTTACCACTGCCAGCACCTCCTCTCTGTGTGCACTTGCAGCTATAACCACTTAGTGCTGCTTTCAGTTCTCTTTTTGAGCAGGATGCTGCTGCCTCGCTCGTGGTTCAGGGCTGAGCCCGGAGCTGAGCAGCCGCTGAGCACGCACCCTCTTCGCAGAGCTAATGTGAAGGTGCTTTTTGGGCATCCTGCTTCCCCTGCAAAGCTGTAGCAACGAGACAGGGCTTGTCTGCGCGGTGCAGAGGCCGGGTGCTGAGGTGACACGTCTGAGAGCACCAGTGAACAGCACATCCGCTGGGAGCTGATGCTGGGCCGTGATGTTCGGGTGCGCGCGAACACTCACACCGAAACCTGGGTCTCGCCCTCATGCTCGAGCCTTCTCTTGTTGCTCAACCTGGAGTGAAGGGTTGATGTGGATGAATGGGATGCGCAGAGATGCCGGTGTCGGGATGGATCCCCCCGCTTGTGTCTGACCTTGGCACTGAGGACGTTGTTTTGGCCCCTGCTCCTCTTCCTGCAGCAGCAGCATCGCCTCAAAGCCACCCGGAGGCAGGTTTAAACTAGTGACCCCCAACCCAGCCCTAGTTGGCTGCGTGTATCAGCGGGGACTGTCAGCAAGGGTGGGCTCAAGAGGGAGCGGGAGCTTCGGTTTTGCCAGACCAGGCTCAGTGCAAGAGGAGAACCAGTAATCAAAGGCTTCAAGGCAGAGATATGGGGCTGGTCTCTTCGAGTGGTTTTGCTCCTTTTCCAACCATTCTGGGGTTAAATCTAAATAGAGAGCAGGGAAAGGGCTGCTCTTCCTTGTGGATCTTGCTTCTAGGGCATCAGCCAGACCAGTTTGGGCTGAAAAATAGATTCACGGGGAAAGGAATTATTCTTCTCCGGCTGGTTGATGCCCGATAGGGCAGAGGGGAAGGCAGGACGGTGGTGGGCAAAGGTACAAATGGGTCGGTTCAAAGGCTGAAGAGGCTCAAAGCTCCCCTGGTACTGATAAGACTGTCCCAAAGGGATGTGAGGACTAAGTGCTGCTTTCCCAACAGCAAGCAAAGGGATGTGGATGCCCTTGGCTGGGGCATCCAGTCTTTTTTGTGATGGAAATGGCATCCCCGAGGTGCTGGCACCTATCAGTTCCTGGAGAAGTGCTGATAAGCCAGAGCTTTGGAATGGGTCCTGATGTGCAATGCAGAAGGTTGGAGCAATTCAATGCCTGAAGCTGGAGGGAGGATTTGACAGAGCTGGGGGGTGCGGGCTGTGAATCAGAGGGAGCTGAATGGGGTCCCATTTCCTACTTGTCTTTCCTGCTTCCCCCCACTTTGGGCACCCCTTTGATTTTCCCAGACCCTCTCCCCATCCTGGGACCCTTTTCCCACTCCATGTGTGTGTCCCTTGGCCCCCACTTTCTGGCTTTATCCCTTCTCCATCACCCTCCTTGTAGTACGTACCCTCCTTCCAAGCCACACCTTTTCCATGGATGGTCTTTCCCTCCTTTTCCACAGCGAGCCCCTTCCCCGCATCCTCTTTGCTCCCGTGCCCAGCCCTTCTCCAGGATGTGGGTCTCCCCCTCAGACAGGGTTCCCATTCCCCATCCCTCCTCCTGCCCGCCGGTGGGTACCGGGAAGCCCGTATAGACCATGGGCACCGCTTGGGGAACAGGGACCGCCCGAGGGATGC
>NW_009927248.1:0-17430 GCF_000696875.1 Nestor notabilis | reverse complement strand
CGGGCCCTGCTCCTGAGGCGAGCGCTCAGCATTCTGCTCCCTGCCCGCTCGCCCGACTGTGCCAACTCAATGATATGGTTCTCTCTCTAGTGGAAAGAAAGCCGGGGGAAGGAGGAGGGGGATGCCTGCTTGGGGGTGGCAGTGTTGTGCAGGAACCCAAGACAAAAGAAATAGCATCTGAAGCAAACTAAACTAGGTACAGCTGGGTAGCGGGGTCAATACCTCATCTACCAAGAGGTCTGGCAGCCAATATGATTTCAAGATGTGTTTGGTTAATATCATACTCTTCTATAGCCATGGTCTGACACAATTTAGGAGGGCAGCAGGCTTCCTTTCCTCACACAAGTTAATGTTTTGAGCCTTAAGCAAAAATTGAAAAGTAGGTGTTACTAGAACTGTTCAGACCAGACATTATCTATATGTGGAAGGTGAAATACTGGAGTAAATAGTTTTGCAACAGCTTTTTCCCCCCCTCCAAAAAAATTGCTTGAAAGAGTAATTCATGGCAAAGCTCGATTTATTTAACGACAGAAATAACCATAACTTTATACATCTAACACTAAATAAAAACAGCAGAATGTACAAATCAAATTTATTATGTACAGGAATTCACCAGGAATACTTTATAAACGGACACTTCTCATGAACTTTATTTTTTAAAAATCAAATTAAACAAAATCAATTGCGTATTTGCAGCCTGACTTCAGATAGACTGCAGAAGGGTAGTGAACATCTTAATTTAAGAGCTGAAGTCCTCAGGAAAACATAAGGCAACTTCACACGGATGGGAACAGCAAAGCTAAGAGCGACACTCCCTGCTTACCTCATGCCGTTCTGAAAAGGTAAGGCACGCTGTGCTAGGAAAGGGGTGCCGCAACATTCAGCTTTGACATTCCTGGCTGAGTCTTGCTTAGGAAACAAGATTAGTTGCAATTTGTTTGGTTAGTTATTACTGTTGTTATAGTTGTTAAACGGCAGGCCATCAAGTCAGTTAAAAAGCTCTTCTACAGTAGGCAAACAAGGCTCTGAAATTCAGATTCACTTCAGCTTCATCCATAGGTTGGGCAAATAAATAAATGCACCGAAGATTCCACTAAGGTGCTGGTAATATTCCTTTTGTAAGGTAACACGCTAAATATACAAATAACGTTCCAGCGCTATTTACAGCTATTTTTCCTTGAACATTTCCTCACTTCAGTAATACATAATTATTTGTGAAATAAAAACACTGAAGTAAGCTTTGAAGTTTATCTAGTGCTCTTTTAGATCTGTTTCCATCATAATGGCAGTAGTTTAATTTAAGCAGGATGGCTATCTCCAGATTCTTGAACACACAAAACCTCAAGAGTTACAGCTAGCAGTATTTGTTTTGTTGTTTTTTTGTTTGTTTTTGGTTTTTTTTTTTTAAGTATTCATTTTAATTTTACTCCATTTAGTAATTAGAAAAGAACACAATCGTCAAGGGCTGCAGGATGCATAAAATAACTACTTCTCTGCAGGAAGACCGTGACTTTTGCAATGGTCATCTACAGATTAATTCGGATTCCAGACAAGAACTCCAACTGCATAGTTCTTAAAAACTTTTCAACGAATGCTTATCTACATGCTTGCAAAGTATATAAAGAACAGTCCATCCTGTAGCTTAGTAGACAGGTACTCAACTAGTTAAGTAAGATGAAAGGTAGAAATACTAGTTCAATTGAAGTGGCTTCTTCCTCATAGGGTTTGCTTCGATTTTGTTCAGTCGATCTGTTTCATGGGTAGAACAGTTATATGCATATAACTATTTATGGCATTCAGCCTGCAGTACCACAGGCTTCTGGCTTCTTGGGTATCTTGCTGCTGTCAAAGTTGCGAAACATCTGATAATACTACAGACCGAGAACAAGTTAAAAAATACAATTCTGCTTGTCCGTGTGCATAGCACCTTCACTTACCCTGACAGACGTGCTGCTTGCTCAAACACCCAAGCAACCAGCAATGACAGAATCCACATCTTGTACAGATACAGATGTGCACTGTTTGTGGTATTAAATCAGAGGCATTTAAACTTGGGCCAAGCAAGGCTTTGATTCATGCTTACTCATAGAACACCCATCACTTTCCATCTGTGATGTAGCACCAGGTAATTAGCTTGTCCTAGAAGTATTTTCTTACAGCAGCAGTAATAAGGTCTTCTGGAGACTCTGGTGATTTTGAGACAAATTCAATTTTTACCCCATACTTGGATTTTCATAGTCTTTATCCTGATATTGTTAGGTGTTCCATCTGGGAATTAGCAGGGCTCCTCCTTTCAACACAATACAAGACAAGATGGGAATATAAATATACCTAAGAAGTCCAGGTAGGAACCCAAAGAAGGGTGCCATTAGAACTTTCTAATTTGAGAGTTTCTACATTAAACATAATACATCTTTAGAAACATCCATCATTAGGTTGCATTCTCTGTATACATACAACAATGCAGGTGATAGCTTCCTTTATACAACCAGACATCATTGAAGTGAACATGGTTGTGCACAGAGGCTGAAGTGTAAGCACCTTGCTCACAAATAAAAATCAGTTCACTTCTCTAAGCAGTGTGCCTGCAGTGGGCTGTCCTCTGGTCAATGGTAACTCACAGACTGTCCCAGAGAACCACTTCCTCAGGCTTCAGTAGACTCCTGCCCATTATCTTGCAAAACAGTTTACTGAACCTTGGACCTGCCACTCACAAACTGGAATTTAAATAAGTTCTTCAAAACTGGGATCCACTGACTGGCACTGGTGCATCTACCCAAAGAAAAGCCTCGGATTTTCTGTATGTTGCATGAAGCACACACTGCATGAAGCATTCTGCCATCCCCCTGTCTTGTGGAGTAAACAGACAGCATCCAATACAGGCAATTTGCTCACAAACCTGATGAAATGCACGAAAAAACAGAAGTAAAAAAAAAGCCACCAGTAACTGTGCATTTCTAGCTTTTAGTGCAGGCTCTTTAATTTTTTTTTTCATTTTTTTAAAGTTTCAGCATGATACTTACTCCATGACTCAAAAAACATTATTTTTATTTTTACAGTTAGTCCAGTGCAGGAATCCTAGCCTTCAAAGCCTTGCCCCACACTGAAGCATCTTAACATTTTCCCTGTAATGCATGGTGCAGTATTTCATCACCAAGACATTCAGCACTGAGGATTAACTGTTTGAAAACAGGCATCACTGTAAGCCTCAGGTAACCAGTTAAATACTTAGCTCTCACAGATCATAAGACCCCACCCTTCTTGCTCTCTCGTACGCTATATTCAGTCTGTCTTTGTAACATGGGCCACTTCCACTTCTACAGTTTCGATGCCCTGCGTCGCTTCAGCCATTTTCTGTCCTTGCTGTTGTGCTAATACGTAATTTACCACCTGCATGATGCTTTGGTCAGACAGAGTAGAGACTGATGTACATTCTTCGGTAGCTGCAACTGCTTCGATGGCTTCGAGCATCTCTCCTGTCACTACCACAGTCTCAATTTCACTACCACCAACGCTGATCTCTGCTTCTTGTTCCTGCATGTCTGATGCTAAAATGCTGATGGCGTGCTCCACCTGTGTCCCCTGGTTATGAAACTGAAGAGTATCTTTTTCCAGCATGATTTTGCAGGGCACGTAATCCCTATGAAACTTGGTCATGTGCTTCCGTAGCGTTCGGGCGTCTATGTAAGCCTCACTGCACACCGGACAGACATACGGTCGCTCCCCAGTATGTGTCCTCACGTGGCGCTTCAGTGAACGCGCATCCGCCCAGGCTACTCCGCAGGTGAGACATTCAAATGGCTTCACACCTGCTCTCAAAGGGAAAGCAAGGAAAAGCTCACTGCCAGGAGTTCACAAAAGCGTGTGAGTGTTGATAAGAAGTGACAGGCAGAACAGCAGTATAAAAGGACGGAAGAAATCCTTTCACTTCTTCCATGTAAGCAGGAAATCCTGTTTGCCATTTCTGTACTACAATATAACGCAAGCACAAAATCTTACATTCAGTGGTAACATCTTCCACAAGTGTTCTGCTCAACCTAACTTTTTACTTCTAAAAAAAATTCTCAAAATTCTTTTTAGTGCAGTTTCTCCCCTATTTTAAGTGCATACCACTTCATAAAATTCTAGTTATTTTTCGCCAGCGATGCTTTTCTGAAACCATGTATTACTTCACGGAATTTGGCACTTACATTTCTAGCCACCCTTCGGTTCTGTGAATGCTTCTATACACCTCTCATCAAAGGCCAGCACTTATTTTAGTTAGCTTGTAATGCCATCTACAGCTTTTTCCCCTCCTCCTCCACAGCACATATATTCAAACAGTGCACCTGATGTTTGTATAATCTTATTCTCCCTTATCACATCTGAGCTCTGTGGTCTGTAGTATCTAACGAGGCACGTGGGTGGCAACAAACACTATTTCAGTGCTAGCTTTTCCTCTGTAACAGTTACTGTGGACTTAGACTAGGTATCTATTACAAGACACTCTCTGTTTAGAAACAAATGCAAAATCTCTATTTCAACAGTTGACAGCTATTAGATTTACTCTTAACAGCTCTTTAAAAGGAAACATGCTTCACTGAAGTAGTGTTGTTTTTTTCCCTGAGATGGGAGTGTATCTAGACTTCCAGTACAGCTGGAACAACCAAATACTCACAAATCATACTTCACATCTAAAGTAAAAATGCACTTTTTTTTTTTTCTTAAATTATCAAATGTTTTCATATTTTCCTCAACCATCACAGAGTTTACTGCTTCTTATAAGTCAAGAAGTTGACCAGTTTCCACAGTGGTCCTTTTGTTAAATTCAGGCCAATCATTTTGATGTTTGAAGAATATTTTATTAACTATGAGAATCTTTCAAACTGGAGAATGTTTTACTACATCCAATTCTTTGCCAGATATACATCTTTAATCACTTCTAAAAAAAGTCCCTCTTAGATTAAAGTTCGAAGAAGGACAAACTGTCACTGTCCCTGTGTGCAGCTGCAGCTTTAGGAAGATCCCATCTTCTGGGAATCGCTAGAAGCAAGTTAACAAACCAGGACCAGCATAAAGCTGGAGAATCTGTAAGGGTTTCTATGCTTCTTGCAACACAGGACATACACAGACTCAAAGAAACAATCACCCCCTTTCTTCATAATGTTTGCAGGGATTGAGGGATGTCATGGCTACTTGTTTTCTACATACCTTCATGATTGTTCATGTGTCTCCTGTATTCCCGGAGTTGCGTGAATTTTCTTCCACACTGCTCACAAACTCGTTCCAGATTTTGTTTTGCTCTTCCTTTTTTACTGTGTGTGGCTTTCTTTACATGTCTTCTGTACAAAGCTTTCTCATAAAATTCCTTACCACATATATTACACCTAAAAAGTGTTGAGAAATCTATTGAAACCATTATGCTATGCTTATGTTATGCTTTTTAAAAAACACTTTAATTATGATAGACAAAGTTTAATGGGAACACTGTCCCACATGACAAGTAGTTCCATAATTACAAATAACCTTGGATGGAGCTGCATTTTCTCTTACTCACAGCCACAAAGCTTCCACTTACCATTCTAGAGAAGTGAGATCACACACAAAGCATTTCTAACTTAATTATACTTACTCTCTTACAACTTCGTATGTGTTAGTTCCAGGACTGTGCCAGCAGGTTAACAGTTGGACCACGCTATCTGAAGTCACCCATCCATTCTCAAGTACTCAAGACCCCAGTCAACATCAATCGATCGGTACTTTAACAGCGGACTAGGAAGTTCCTTGTTGACTGGCTGTTGATCTGTACAGCCTCATACTGATTAGTGTATTTCATTTGTTAAATGAATTTCCTCTTACCTATAAGGGTCTGTGACAGAATGAGACTTGACATGAGAATACCAGTCTTTCTTCCAGCTGTAACATTTTCCACAGAACTGGCACTGAAATGGCTTCACACTTAAATGTTTGTTCATATGCTGCCGAAGATCTCGAGCTTCATAGAAACTCTTTTCACACCTGTAACAGTAAAGGTTTTAGCATCCCATACAAGATAGATCTTGGTGATCCTGATTTCAAAGGCACTGGAACTCTCTTCTTTAATGGCAACTGAAGACAATCACAAGACAACATCTATTGCATCATCAGCAAACTAGGGAAAACTAAAAGGAACAGCATTTTCTTTCTAATAGAACATTCTTTCTGTTATTTTAATGGGAAATAATGAAAGGCAAACCAACTGGAAGACATCAGAAATTTGCATTATACTGTCCACGTAAGTTCATGTGGTAACAGCTGTTTCTTCCCTCAACCAATAAGAATTAATTATTGATAAAGATAACTGGAATCTGTTGTTTGTAATGCTCAACTATATTTTTTTAGAAATGAAAAACCAAATTCAGAATCCTACAAAAAAGCATCCGAAACTAGTGAGACTCATTCTTTAGCTTGCTGCTTGCATACATCTAAATCCAGGCGAACTCCCAGTTTTCTTTCATTTCTACCTTGCCATAGTATGACTATGAAATTACAAATCGCTAGCTCCTCTTGGTATGGAAACTGCGGAGGTCAGTCTAATCAAAGACATGATTCCTCCCTTTGAAACAAATCTGCTCTTCTGACATCTTTGCCTCACCATCTGCATCTCTTCATCAGGTAACACCATATACCACTGACAGATGCATTTATGATCGAGCTAACCACAGTAGTCAGTGAGTCTTAATTTATGCTGTTTGCTAAACACAGTGTGCGTTGCAGTACATGCCAGTACATGACATCTACATTGCATATGAAATTTTCAAATTAAACCAAAACCAGCTATCACAGTAAAAGGTAGCAAGAACCCTTCTTCCAATAGCCCTTTGCCTATGACAAGCTTACCACCCTATGTGTCCAACAAATGAGTTTTAAAACCGCATCACTACTGATGACAGCTACAAGTGCAAACACACTCATTAGAAAACAGCTGTATGAAAATAGAGCTAGGTAACAGTTTAAAAACAAGCTTTTGCTCTCCAGTGCATGTAGTAACAAAAGTGATTTTTTTTTAATCTTATGCTTTAGAAGTCTTATTGCAGCCCAGTGAACAGTTTTATGCTACAACAAGGAGATGCTGGTAATCTTTAACATTACTAGAACCATTAATGGCAAGAAAAAAATAACCCACCAGAAAAACCACCAACCAACTTACTGAGTACACTGATATCCACGAACTTCAGGCTTTGGCTGGTGTTTCTTTATATGTTTACTTAGTCCCGACGCCCTGTTGAAAGATTTTCCACAGATGGAGCAAAGATACTTGGATTCTCCTGACAAAAACAAAACAAAACATGTTACAAAGCCAGGCCTCCCTAACTTTGGAGTGCTTTGCGAGAGTGCTTTTTTTTCTTCTTGTATAATTTCTCTAAGTAGCAATGTTATAAAGAGGTATTGGTTTAATGACACACAGATGGAATTTTTAAGTGTATTTTGTATGTGCCAGTGTAATACACAGAGGTGAAGTAGCACCTCTAATTACTTTATTGCACGTTTTTAACGACAGGTACAATACTGCAGCTACTAAATTAGTCATGGAGTGTGAACAGCCTAAAAAATACCCTCTTCTGTGGAAAACCCCCAATTGCCTGTGTTCATGTAACATGCAACTTCTCCAGCAATGC
Organism: Nestor notabilis; assembly: GCF_000696875.1. Taxonomy (NCBI): domain Eukaryota; kingdom Metazoa; phylum Chordata; class Aves; order Psittaciformes; family Psittacidae; genus Nestor; species Nestor notabilis. The sequence continues at coordinate 9,793 of NW_009927248.1, read as the reverse complement.
CGTATTGCTTATGGATGACTTGTATCTTGAATCTGTGGCACAACACCTTAAAAGAAAAGTTTTCTGCTACAACTCATCCATTTCAGAATGCTAAGTACCTTCATTCTGGAATTATTAAATTCCAGAATTTAAATTCCTTCATTTCTGGAACAAATTATTTTAACATAAAGTCTCTTACTGTTAATTCTGCCCAACTCAGGGAAGCAAGAAACACGGACATTTCCTACATATTACAATTTCAAAACTCTGCTTCTATTAAATTATTGTTATCTTTCACATGCTAAGATCTTCCAAGGTACCAGGTTTTATAAAATTTCAGTATTAGTACAGCAAGTCTTGTAAAATGTATATGGAGATTCTCAGAGATTTAAGTTATCATGTTTTCCTCTGAAAAGATAGGCTGAAAGTAAGTGCTCCAGAATATTCCAGCCTGTGGCCTATCTTTGTCCTGATTCCCTGTTCTTGTACAGAACATCTGCATAATAACATTAAATTAGGGTAAAATAACCCCAGAAAACAAATGTAGAAGGCCTACTCACCTTTATCTCAGCTGTCTTACCAGTAGAAGAAAAAGGAGAAACTACCATTTATTTTTCTCAAACAGTTCCTTTGTCACTGAAGAACAGTGTTAAAGCTCAGCAGCATACAATAGCCAGCCAAAATAGAAGGATCTCCTTTCTCATCACTTACCTGTATGAATGCTCATGTGTTCCTGAAGACTTCTTTTTGTGATTAAAGACTTTTCACACAAGTCACACTTGAACTGTTTCTGTACTTCATGGAGAGCTAAGTGCATTTTTAATCCACGCTTGTATGTAAAGGTCTTTCCACAAACCTAATAAAAGAAAAAAAAAAATCCATATCCAGTGGACTAGGACAAAAAAAACAAACCTATGATTTTGTACCAGACTTTGCACACATTCTTCTAGATATAGAATTACGAACTTTCATGATTAGACTTCATTCTAGTTTTCTCAATCTTGGACTACAAGAATTTTCATCAGGAATGTATTCTGAAGTGACCTAAATTAATCTAAATTGTAGGACAGAGTGTAAATACTAAAATACCAAGAAAAGATTACTAATTTGATCAGAGAGTAAAAGGACTTTCTCTTTACCTTGCATGCATGTGGTTTTACACCTGTATGTTTGAGCATATGTATTCTGAGAGAATAGAGCTTAGGTAGAGTTCTCCCACATATATCACATATAAATTCCCGTTTAGTTCTCCCTTTCACCGAAGACGTGCCTGTCTCTTCTGCACTGGAAGCTGCAGTGTTCACTTCAGTCTTCCGAGTGTGCCGGACAAGATGGGCTCGCAGCGAGGCACCATACTGGAATTCTTTCTTACACAACTGGGAAGAAAATATTACAACTTTACTTCACGTTTAATATTCAAACACTATTTAAAAAGGTAATCAAAGGTTTTAAGTGTATTAACATGATTAGCTAGGCCTATAACTTGATGCCAAAAGGCATTTTATCTCAGGTTAATTCATAGTTGTAATTTTTTAATTTTATGGCTACTGACAGAACCACCGATCACTTCCCAATGAGGCTAACTTCTAGGCTAATCTAAACACAGTTGAAAATTTACGGGTAAGGTTAAAAGTAAAGCCCACACCAGCACTGTCTTGAGCAGCAAGCATACTCCCACATCACACAGTGCTGACAGGCCATGTGGCTGCACCGCATTTTACCCCACCCTATCCAGATCATGGCTACATCCCTAAGGAAAATAAATACATGTACAAAAAAAATATAAGAAAAATCATTACTAAAGTTGTTACTGAATAATTTTAATGAAGAGGGAGCTTTACAAAAAGGAACCTCCAACTTACTGGGCATTTATAATCTTTAGATCTTTCATGTTTCAGCGTGTGCATTATAAGTGCATAGCGCCGCTGGAACACCATTCCACACTCAGTGCATTTGTGCTGAGCTTCTATCTCATTATTTTCTGTGGTGTCTCTTTTGGGCTGCTTCATTCTTTTTCCTCGTTGTACCAGCTTCATGGCAACCTAAGTTGGAAAAACATAACCCTTGAATGAACTTTATTGCACTTTATTTCATATTTTCTCTGCAAGTTAGTACTGAAGGCTGATGTTTCTGTGACTTACTATAATACCACCTGATTTTGCTCAGTTTACTTAGCTGCTAGGAAGTTACCCTAAAGTTCACTGCAAAACTACAGATCTCATGGTGGGTGAGAAGTTGGTCTTGTTTTGAAACCATAAACTGATTACAGTTATAGGCAGACAATGACCTACCAGTTCAGAGATAACTAACTATTCATCCCTGAGTAACTGCTAAGTGAGAGCTAACTTACAGATGTACTACAAAGTACTGCCTGTCATGATATTATCTACCAAATCTTTCCAACCCTTTCCTAAACTCTGATTTCCCTTTTCAGCATTTACGTCTGCTTTACTACAAAAGTCAGATTAAAATATAAGTGGCCTAATTAATTTTTACCAGCCAGCAAAACCTGAGTTATTAGGAACCTGTAAGAAAAATGCCGTATTTAAGCAAAGTTCTTTTTTTGTTTATAGCATTCCAGCTTTACTAGTGGTTTGTGGGGTTTTTTGTTAAGCAGTATTGTCAGTGCTACCTGGAGCTGTTAATCTTGCTTTCATTTGCAGAAACTTGCTGTCAACTTCTTTAAAAGCCAAACTGTAAGTGATCAGGTTGAAATTTCCTGTATCGGCTATCTCCCCTTTGGGTTTCTGAGAATAAGGCAAGGGAAAAAAGTACAAGCATCCTCATTTCCTCTTCCTGTTCTCCCAACAAGTGAGGTATTTAACAGTTTTTGCAAACATTCTAGCCCTTCAGCACTTCCATGTCTCTCAAAACCAAACTGAAACTTAACACAGGGGCAACATCTTAATTTGTTTAATTTTGCTGTTGCTCTGAAAACTGATGCAAACAGGCTAAACTGTGAAGCCACAAAAATAAATTTTGTTCACTAGATGATTAGTAAGAGCTTGGACAATAATCTGTTCATACAAAGCATATTTCATCCCCATGCCAACTGCAATTACTGCAATTCAAAAATTAGCAGCACTTTTCCTGCAGCCTGTCTTTCCTGTTATTCTTCCAGCAACAAAACTGGGAGTGTCCCCTTCCCAGTGCTTGTATGACATCCAGTGCCATGGAAGGGGAGCTGAGGGATGCATGAGACAAAAATGTTAAGAGCTATGAAATGAGTTAGGAAAGCAGAAACCTTGTCCCGATTTCCTAATTCTGAGCAATTATGTAAACCATTTTTTTTTTTCCATAGGCGGTCACTGTCTGCAGACCTCATCTGTCAAGGGGCGAGATTTAAAAACTGCAAAATGTTAAGGAGGTTAAGGTAGACATTCCCTCTTCCAAAACAGGAGAAAAACCTTGTCCTTCTCCAACCATTGTAAATAGGTTGCTCAACTATTTTGCTTGTGCTAGTTTTAGCATCTGGGCTTTAACTTGTCCATCTGTGAAAGTAGACTGATGTTACAATTTATATCTACAAGGGTGTTGTAATGATAAAGAACTATCCCCCTGGTGGGGATTAGTGGCTCTAGTATGCAAGTATCTCACAGAACACCCCTGGAAATTAACACTTAAGATTTAGAGATTTAGCTGACTTGCAGTGAGTAACACAAAAGGTACTGTCACAGAAACAGATGTAATAATGCTCAGCGAGATGATGTCAGCTGTTCACTGGCACTAGAAGAGGAAAGACTCTTGAAGGGAAACGAGTAAGATGACCACTTAATTTGAAAAAACCCAAACAACAACAAACCAAAGCCATCCCTCCTCCCCCCTCCAAAACCCTAGTTCAATTGCTAAACATTTAATATGTCCAAGTGCTACAGTTTCTAGTATCAGTGCTCTCTGAACATACTTTTTAACTGACCACAACCTGAAGGACTAACATCATTGAGACTCACGACTATGTCTTAAAATGTACTTAGGATGTAAAATTTTTCATCCCCAGTGCTCTGTTTTCAAGTCTTAATAGATGTAGAGTCTCATTTTTCTAACTGATAAATACATTTGTCTACAACTGACATACACACATGCTAGTTAAGAATTACATTCCCAGATCATCTAAGAATTTTAGAGAGAAGATACACATTCTGTCCAACCAAGCTGTGGGGAGATACTCCAGCTGGGCTAAGGCCACTGAGCATTCTAAAGATCTTCAATATGGAAAAAATTTTGGTACAGATGTTTGGTTTGTTTGGTTTTTTTTTTTTCGTTTTGCACAACTGTCACATCTTAGAAGTTACTTTGGTTTGCAGCAATGTCAATTGCTCAACAAAGAAAACATTTGCCAGACAGTGCTTGGAAACAGCAGTGTCTTTTCAGACTGGTCTTGAAGCACTTCATGATGACTGACAACAGCCCTGAAAACAGATAGAATACCTGCTGTATTGCAGATTTAGGATTTGTCTTTCTATTTTGGAGTTTCTTTTCAATTCCTTTATGCAATCTGATATATCCCCCTTCAGAAACAGAACGCTGGCGAAGCTTGCTTTTAAAAGTATTATCTTGGCTTTCTGGTTGTAAATCTGAGATGCTCTGTTCTTTACTTTGACTGCCATGTGTCTGCTTGAGTGTTTCTGAGGAGTCTTCGGAAGCCATGTCCACATTTGCTTTAACACTTTCATTTTGATCTCCCTCAGTTTCCGTTTGACCTTCTGTGTCCATGGCTTCTGCAGCCGATGGCTCCGCCTCTGCGACAGACACGGTGCTATTTTCAATGCTCTCCAGCAGCTGTATCTTGACATAATTTTCAGTTGTTTCACACTGCTCCACAGGCTTTGAAATATCATCTGGAGTGGCCTCTGCAGGCTCTGGGTATGAGAGGTCAGGCTGGGGTGCTGCTGCCTCCTCTGTCCCAGCAGAGGAAGGAGCTCCATTCACAGCTACTGGCACCTCACTGGCTGTGAGCTCAGGTTGCTCAGCACCGTCCTTGGGCTGCATCCCAACTCCAGTCTGCTCTGCTAAATTTTGCGTTGATTCTACTGTTTGAACATCTCCCTTTTGGTACACTGTAATTTGCTTCTCTTCCATCTGTTTGTGCACGTTTTCACAGATTTCGAGGACCTCCGACATGAAGAGATGCCGGGCAAGCATGGCGACTTCTGCCATACTACAGAAGTCAAAGGTTAGTTCTGAAGTATAAGCAAATTCCAAAAGAGGCAGGAAACTGGACTTGCAGAACCCTACCAGGAATAAACCAACAGATTAGAACAAACAGTGATGACCCCAAATTACATCAAAATATTCCATGAAGAATACAACAATTCATCTTCGATATGGTTAAGACTGAAATTTAGAGCAAAACACACTTGCAAGTAACACTGAAGCCCCTCCACTGGTACTCAATTAATAATAATTTACACAAAAGCATCCTCCTTGTGTATTTTCTATGCGGAAGTAAGCTCAGACAACTTTTCCAATAGGTAGAACTGAGGTTCTATAAAATTCTCGAGAAGAATGTTTCAAGATGCTGCGAGAGCCACAATATTTTTGAAGCAGATTAACCCTAATTTAAGCGAAGTCTTTCTGGACCTGCTACATTCAAAAAGTACTCAAGACTCAAGTAACAAATGATGTGGCAGAAAAATAAAACAAGTAAGTGGCTAATGAGAAAAATAAAGATATGGATTTACAGATAGAAATACTTGAAAACAAGCATTTGGTATAACTTTCCCGCAGTTCTTTAAATTTTAAATCAAATATTTGATTTGGAGGACCTTCTGGACCATCATACTAGAAATCTATTGTTCATGCATGTCTATTGCTCATGCAGACACAAAGACAGTTAAGAAACTAATGGGAATGCAACACAGGAGGCATATGTTCTGTACAGGATTCTTCATCACTATAAAGCTATTTTTAGAACATTTATTTTAGGATGGTCTCGTATCTTCAAGGTACCAGAAGGTCTGAGAAATAAGCAGAAACATGTATAATAGTGTTTCACAGACACAGGAAACAATTTAGCATTTGTACAGCTAAACAGCTCTCCAAGAAGCTAGTCAACGCGCCCTCTTGATGTATTCAAGCATTTGACTATGTTCCCTTTCTTAATGTTTGTGACTAATACAAGGAGGAAACAAACCTAAGCAAAGTAAAAATCAATCCAAAACTTCTCAGAAATTTTAAGATGAAATCCCAAAGTCCATCCAACATGGAAGATCAGATTATGCAAAACCAGAGTAACCACTTTAGTGTTAAGACACACACAAAAGAGAGAAAAAAAGCAAGATAAAATACATGATTGTCTTGAACACTCAAAAAAAAACCCCAAAAAAAGTGAATCAAATACTGTTCACCTTACTTAGGATATTATGATTTCTAGCTTTGAAACCCACAACAATTCACCTGACAGATCCACTACAGCTTCATGACTAGTGACAGCTCCCTTTTCAATGAAGAGCTCTCGGAAGTACTCGCTGCTGGCTGCCAAGACAGATTTGTGAGCTTTGTACTCCTCTCCTTCAATCAGCAGAGTCACATCACAGAACTGATTGGAAAGCCTCTGCTGATTCAGTTGATTTAAGACTGACAGACAATGTTTGGAAGATGACTGCTTCACAAGGCCCTTACTGTCAACCTGTCATAAACAACATTATGAGAACTTCATTACATTTGGACTGTGCCTTTTTAAGCATTCACACTGAAACACATAAAAGGATTATTTTCTGCAATCATACAATCATTTCCAGCCTGCATAATATACAGCTTAACTTTACCATTATTTTTTTTCTTTAAATGCATCAAGTTTCACCCTCCCTCCAAACACAGTTAAACAACTGGAAAAATGGGAAAACATGGATATTCAAACAGTTCTTTGGCCATATTTTTTCAATGCTGCAATCTGAAGTTGTTTCTAGATTCAAAGGTCTTTACATGCATACGAGCCCGCAGTTATCAGCATGAATTGTATATATAAATATACCACCATTTATTAAGGAACAGATACAGATTCCATGAGAATCTTGTATGAGATGCTTTACTACTTTTGCCATTCATTTTCCCGTGGGTCCTATACGCATAAACAGGAGTCAGGGTGGTATTATTTTCCAAAGATGACATACTGTAACTAATATATCAGTGACCCATTTCCACATATTGAGTATCTCTGGCAAAATTTATGTCATCTTATTATTACAAGATTATCGCAGCAATGCTAAATAAGTATGTGACTAGGAACGCATTAATAACCACCTTACATACATTCAGATGTAAACAATGGTACTTACAAATACAAGTTCATGCTTTGCTATTGGCTTCTTCTTCACAGGCTTTGGGGATGCAGCTGGGATTGATGCTGTATTACTCAACTCATCATCTGTTTCATTACTGTCTTCATGAGATTTTGTATCCAGTCCTAGTTCCTCCAGCATTTCAGAAGGATCTGACAGAGATCTAGAGCGATCTAGCTTTTCCTGGCACTTACTGCATTCTTTAATGTAATCTTTAACCTGCTTAAGAATACCTAAGAAAAATTAATGGAGCTTAATTAGGCTTTTGATCTTCATTCAATTAATCTTAAACATGTAATTAAATATGTGATTAGCAAAACAATACTACATGCTTACTGAGAAAAACCAGATCAGTCACGTACACTTTTCCATCTCTGATTTCTTACCAGTTCTGCTTCTCTCACACCATTGTATGCTATTGCACATCACTACTGTAATCCATCATCAGTTTGAGATAGAACATTTTAACCATCACTATACCAAGCAGACCCTCTTACAAAGATTTTTAAGGCTACAAAAAAATTTGTATTTATACATGCACCCTGAGAATCCCAAGGCAATGAAAGTTGTAGCCTAGCCCTGCATTTAGCCCACACAAGTGGATCTCAGCTTGTCCTTACTGAAAGGGACAAGAATTGTAAAGCTCACCTAAGGGCTTTTGTAAAATTAGAACCAACTGTGTTATATGCAATTATACTCATTAACACCAATTTCAATCAATTACTTATGATTTTAGGATTTAAATAAATTAATTTCCCACCAGTACTCTAACTGGATAAACTAAGTAATTTTAGATACTAAACAGTTCCTAAGCTCAGGGTCCTCTTCAAGGTACCAAGGCATTTCTAGTGTATGGCTTTCAATCCAAATGCATTTTCTTCACTAGGATAATATAAAAGCATACCTAACAACAGCTGTGTCTCAGTAGTTCAAAATCTAGCATAGCTCTAAAACTTGGCTGATCTACAGAGTTAGACTTGCCCTGCTAACACCTTTTCAGAGCATGAGATGCACTATCGTTACATACGTATGTATCTCTGCAAGGATCAGGAAAACAAGACTTCAGGCAACGCAAGATACTCCAACCCAAGCGACATTCATGCCCATTTCAAACACTTTATGTTTTTTTGATTTTATCTGAAACTGGGACTAGGTCTCAGGACAGATCTCTGGTCTTCTGATCATGTATCTAACACCCTTCCTGGCCACTGGGTCATACTCCAGCCCATTGCTTCCCAGTTACAGAGCAGACAGACACAACAGACTGGCACCCATCTCGGAATGATAACTGGGTCAAAGCTGCTGTCCACTAGCAGCAGAAGAGTATTATAACAGCAGGACAAATCAGTGTTCCATAGAAGAGACAGGTAAGAAACGTAACGCTTGAACTGAAAGCAGAGCATGAATTTTAGTATTCTTAGTGCAAGAGAAATAAGAAACTTATTGTTGTGCAAACAAAGGTAAGCAATAAGATCACAAGATGAAGAATATAGAATATAGAATGCCCCCTTCTGATGAAAAGATATACTGAAGTCCAGTAAGGAACTTTCCAGCACAGGATAACAGCAGATGCTAGAACAGTCCAACACTAGGCAGACAGTAAGAACCCAGATAAAGGTAAGGAGGCCACCATTCGGAATGGATGTCTTTGAGACACCAAATTCTTTTTCACATCAAAGATTTTCAAGTCTATGAGGTCTGTACTGGAAGGATGGGCTGCAGCTAGACCAAAAAGCTTCCAAATTAAGATAGGGAAAACTAAAGCTGAAATGACAGACTTGCTGACTGATGGATGGGAAAAAAAAAAAAAAAAAAAAAGGCAGAACAAGAGAAGCAGTACAAACAGAAACTAGGCTCTGAGCAACTGAAAAGCAGGATATTTGTTTAACGGATACACAAGACTAAAAGTAGAACATCAAATGCAAAGAGAATACAGGTTACAAGTCATTGGCTCAACCAAAAGAGGGCCCCAATTGGGAATTGTTGCTGTTCATACACTATAATTTCTAACAGCTATGACATCACTCAGGAACCAACTGAGAATTACTCTTATCTTTTCAGATTATCATTGGAAGAAAGAGACAAATATAGTAAGTGCCAGGGCTACAAATCACCACTGGCTGCCCTGCTATTTAAACGTGAACAGCATCCACGTGGTAATGGGAAAAAGTATTATGAGGTTAAAAGCTGAATGAACTAGGTCACATGGAATGGATTATCGTTCTGTAAGATGCATACAAGTGGAGAAATCGCCACCTTAAGCAGCCTGGCCACAACACTTGGATGGGGACAACCATGCTCCGTGCTTCCATGTACTCAAACCACCATTGCTAAATAAGAAGCCACAAGAAAATGTGCTGACCAAGGTGTAACCCACACGGCAAGGCGAGGCCTGCCTGTCAAGGAGAGACTCGCAGTCGCAGTCTACAGACCACGGGGTGTTTCAAGGCACCAGTCAAACAGCGACAGTCCCCTCCTGCTTTCCCTAGGGAGCGCACGCAGCCATCCTCTTCACAATCCCTGCGCCCGGTAAC
>NW_009927247.1:0-8019 GCF_000696875.1 Nestor notabilis | reverse complement strand
TCTCTCCAATTTAGAGACAAGAAGGTCATGTAGGAAGACCTCACTTTCCTGAAGGGAGCTTCAGAAAATTCAGTGGTTCAGCATGCTTTGGGACTTGGCTTCCTTATGAAGAATTTAGGCCCAAATTCACAAAAGGCAGACACCTGAAGCTGGTGGTAGGCAACACTTATATGCCTAAAGAATCATACTGAAATCCATCAATAACCTCTGGTGTGCTTAAAGGCTACAGTCAGGAGAGGTTTTGGCATAAAGATTAACTGCCTCTGCTTTTGCTTCAGTGTGTGCTTCAGCAATATTCATCCTGGAAGGCAAAGCATCTGGGTTTCTTTCTCCCATGAAATCCTGATATGGTGTTCTTCCTCTTGTCTACCTACTGCAAACGTTCCATTTGAGCTTATGTCTGTATAATTAAGAGCTGCCTACAAGTGTTTATTCCTACCTCTTCTTTTGCACGAATACTAGCAGCAAGCTAGTTCTGGGAAATGATCTGACTGAAAACTTGAACAATGTCTTTAAGTTTTGGCTGGATCAATTTCCAGAACCATCGCATATACATAGTTTCTTATATGAGGACCAGTTCAGGCATGAAAGAAGGGGCAGCATACATCTCCCAGTGGGACTTAGAGTAGGATGCCCAGGAGGCTAAAACCGTAGCATCAGCAAATTAAACAAGTCTGTTCTGCTAAGGAAGTGCAGGTAAAACTAGAGAACTGGGTTTTCATTGTGTGATTATTAAGACAAGATTGATGTGCACTAAAAAACCATAAAAGTAAAACCAGTCATAGGAGAAGGCAGTGGCTCCAGTGAAAGAGCAGCTTCCTCAGCTCAAAAAAATTCAGATGTACAGGTCTCATTCAAGAGAGTACATTTGGCTGGAGACTCCATGGTGGGTGTGTGGTGGGAAAGCAGTTTTCTCTCAGTGTGTTGAAAATAAGCCCTAAAGAACCATAGTATTCTTGTCCTGATTAAACCCTCCTGTGCATGAGTTTTCACTTCTGCCTATGCCGGTAAACTGACTTGTACCAAGGAGCATTCCCGGGCACCAGTGCTGGAGTGTCCACATTGTTGCACTGTCAGAGCACTCCCTGGGATGGTTTTAGCAACAGCCAATTTACTATTTGCTCCTCTCCAAACAGATACTGGACAAAGTTTGGGAGTTCATATGAGCCAGGAACAATTCCCACAAGGCAGTTTGGATGTGGCTACCCTGTTTTGGAGGCTGAGACTGGTTAATAGTATGAATATGGACATTTCTTGTGCCATTTGGCCCCTGTGACAGCGAATAGTTCCAGGCACATCTAATTTTCTAGAATAGACACTGCTTGTGGTTCTTATTTCTGTTCCATGAAATGTTTGTGCATTTTATTTAATGGTTGTTTATTGAAAAATAAACGTTAAGAAATCCCTGAGGTGGGGATCAGAACTAAAGTCTACACACTATCAGTCAAGTGCCAAATCAAAAATCCACATTTTCTTTCCAGGCCATGTGAATCTTATGTTCCTCTCTGTATAGTGACAGATACAGAACACAACCTCCAGCTAAGGAGACAATATATTTTATAGGGAAATCCAGGTTTGAATTTTTCTGTCTGAAAATGGTTTCCAGTGAACAGTCTTGCAAACGGTAATCAGGTTAAAATCTGCTAGCTCAGCAGTTAGCCTTTCTTCAAATAAACAGGCTTAGAAAGGATCCAGAGTGTTGAGCAAGTGCCCCCCTCCAGTATGCCCCTGAGTGCTTCCACCTGCCAACTGGAAACTAGAGCTGGCAGGACCAAAGAGTGGAGGCCAGAAACTAGGTGGAGGCAGGTGAGAAGAGAAGATTCCACCATATTTTCAGGACAGCCTCTTTGCCTTCAACTACTTCTATGCCCACCCTAAAACCTTCCCCTGAGAACAGATTCCCAGAGAAGGATTCCAGTTGTTGGTGTGGCTGCCATGTACCTAAACTTTTGATGTGCACCATGCAGCTGCACCGCACCAGTATTTCTCTCTACAGAGCTGACTTTGAATTTCTGGAGCGACTTCATCCCCTTTAGCTATTCTGTCAGCTCCATGAATCTCCCAGCATGATCAGACAAATGCAAAATATATTCTATCCTTCCTAAATTAATAAAATAATATACATTTCTCAGTTTTTCTAGAGTACATTTTCATGCTTTACTGATATTTGTTAAAACTAAGGTCCTTTCAGGTATTTATTTATACAGCATCTTACCTACCAGATGTTCTCTGCTGAGTCACTAGGGACACATTCATCTTCATGTGCTTCTAAACTTCTCTCATGATTCATACTGCATTTCAATCCAGCCCATTTTTTTTTCTGAAATATAAACATTCCCTTAGGTGCCCCAGTTCATGTAATTTCAATATAACCATATAAACTGCAATAAACCATGTGCTGCACAATTATAGAATAAATAACCCATTTTAAAAGTGCCAAAAAAAATTAAATTCTATTTTAAAAATATTTTCTATAAAAGCAAACATTTTCCAGGTTTGATAATTGGTCAATTTTTCATTAGCATTTTTCAAGCTGGGAATTTTTCATCTGCAGATGTCTTTTTCAAAAGACAGAGAAAAATAAAAGGCAGGCAGAAAGAAGGAAAGAAGGAAAAGAAGAAGGAAAGAAAAGAGAGAAAAGGAAAGAAAGGAAAGAAGGAAGGAATCACAAAATCAACTAGTTGGAAAAGACTACCTCTTACGCCAGGACTCCCACCCAAGTCCACCACTAAACCATATCACTGAGGGCCTCATCTACATGTTTTTTGAACACTTCCAGGGACGGTGATTCCACCACTTCCCTGGGCAGCCTGTTCCAATGCCTGATCACCTTCTCAGTGAAGGAATTTTTCCTAATATCCATCTAAACCTTCCCTGGCACAGCTTCAGACCAATGTAACAAGTGTCCTATCATTTGTTATTTGGGAGAAGAAATCAACCCCTACCTCACTACAACCTCCTTTCAGATAGTTGTAGAGAGAAATAAGGTCCCCACTGAGCCTTCACTTCTCCAGACTAAATAACCCCAGTTCCCTCAGCTGCTCCTCATAAGACTTGTGCTCCAGACCCTTCACCAGCTTTGTTGCCCTTTTCTTGACCTGCTCCAGCATCTCAATGTCTCTTGTGTAGTGAAGGGCCCAAAGCTGAACACAGTGTTTGAGGTTCAAGGTGTGGCCTCACCAGGGCCAAGTACAGGCAGACAATCACTTCATGGCCCTGGAGGCCACACTATCTCTGATACAAGTCAGGATGCTACTGGCAGGCAGGCAAGCAGGCAGGCAGTTAGTTACACCCAGCAGCACAGAGTATTTTTGTCTCTCTGTCTCCACTTTCTCCTCCACTTGAGTGGCATTTCCAAGATGATGATGCACTTAGAAAGTCTACCTCTCCCTTTTCTAGGTTGGGGGCAGATGCACTCTTCAGGAGGGTTCAGGTATGATTAAGTGCTGAACCCACAGTACCCCACTTTTCCAGGTGGAAGGAGGCTGTTTCTGTTGCCACCTGGCAAGATGAACTGCTTGTCCCTGGCCATGGTCTGAGCAAGAGGTGGTAGCAAAGGCAGCTTGAAGGAGCTGAGGTGAAAAGGGGAAGATGGGAGTTGAAGAGGGCTACCTGGTTACCCAAAGATTTCACAATGACTTGAAGTGCTTTTACTTGGCTGTGAAATCTTCTGATTACTCAGGACTATAGAAAAAGTTATGTCACATTCATTTGCCCTTCTGCAAATAGGCAACACTTAATCCATCCCAAGCAAATCCTAGAAAGTGAGAAAAGCAAGGTCTCTCCATAGAGAAAGCAGTAAATCGTACCTGTTGACACTAAAGGGAGCAAAACTATATCACTCATGGTGCTTGCACATTTGTATGCAGCCATTCTTCTGTCCTTGAAAGACAACATGCAAACAAAAGTTTTATTTTGGAATACAAAAAGTTGATTTGTGTGGCCATGAGAAAGCAAAACACAAGGGACTCAAATGCTGAACAAAGCAGTGAAGGAGAGATAAATACATGGAATAATATCTAACAGCACCTCTTCAATATTTCTCCTGAGCTTTGTCTGAGGAAGACAGGCATCCAGCATTCCAACTACCTTTTTATGGATATTGCACAATAAATTGAGTAAACTTAGTACACCATTTCACACTCCATTTAGACCTCCTAATTAACCACTTTCTAAATTAATGCTAGGGTAAGACACTTGACTGCTGGACAAGCCCTGACAAATGAACTGGCACTGAAGAACTTCATTCAGGTGTCTGAATTCAGATTGTTTATTCCCTTGAAGCTTCATTACGGTCATGTAGAACCTATGGATAACACCAAATGAAATGCCCTAAGATCCATTTAATTTAAAATAACTTCTGAGTAGGACGTAACAATTTAATTGTTATAGTCTCTGAGCAGGGGATCATGTAGAATAGAAGAATCAACGCCATAGCAATTGGTAAAGCTGTTGGCAGAAGAAAGATGCTCGTGAGCGGATCTGACAAGATGACCTGACCACTCACATAAACAATTTCTGGCACAGATTTGTTTGTCAGCCACACTTATCTTTAATAACCCTCTATTGCCCATGTGGTCTACAGATAAAATCTAATTGGTGTGAACTATTAATTTAACAGCATGCAAGCCTCCAGGTCATTGGAAGCATTGCTACCTGTCATCAAGAAGGAGTGCAACTCTCAAAACACCTTGCAGGTCAACAGACTTGCAGCAACCCACACTCACTTCAGTTATTTGTTGCTTGCATGTCATCACATTAACTTGGTGCTTAACCTCTCACCCTCTTCAAGCAGATCTACACTGGGAGGATTGTCTGTTAGACAATACTCTAATGGGAAGCTTTGCACCTTTGAAAACTGAAGAACACATTGGCAGTTGAGAAGAATTACTTCTTAGTTTGTGGGAATTAGATGGAGGCATTGAGGAACTAGATACAGAAATGTCACACTGAAAGTTTAGTGCCTCAATCCAGAGCATTTCACAGAGTATGGGTTAGCACAAAGAGTAAGGCTGTTTGAAGAGCTTTAAGGAATTACTGTATTAAAAAAGCAAATGAAACCTCCCCACCAAAAAAATTTGTAAAGTTTGCAATAACTGTCTGAGTTCATAATTTCTTTGCTAAAATAAGAAAGAAAAAATAAGAAAGCTCTAACTACGGGGCTCTTTTACATGCATTTACTTAGTGTGTTATTTTGCACGATGTGAAACTTAGCAAGACTTTTTTATTTACCGTTCATGGTACTAATGGGCCTGATAAACACGCATATTTTTTAGTTCAGCACACCTGCACACTTGTGAACTCCTGAATAGAAAGTTCACAAGTAAAAGGCAGAAATACTGACATTTTTACATCTATCTGTTAGTGTCTGAGTACCTCAGACATCATTAACAGCTGGTAACTGCAGCCTTAGGGGTTAATGCAATAAATAGGCAAGAAAAATGGACTGTGTCATTCTTTGGAACTCTGACATCACACTTGACTCACAGCCAAAGGATTTTAGTGCTTGCCATTATTATTTTATTGACACATCAAATCACTTCAATTTATAGTTGCACAACCCTGTATATTTGCATTCATGTTTTTAATACCCAGTGGAATTCTTCTGACTGACAACCTGTGGAGTGAATAAGAATGCTGCTTACTGCATCCATTCTGCCCCATACATAGTGCTAGCAAGTAAAATAGTGAAAAGACTGATGCCTTCATTTTCATTGCAAGACACAGAAACCAGAAAAGTCTCCTTCTGACTTTTATACACAAATAGTGCCTTTTCTTTATTTAGAAGTGTGGCACAATATACACATTCAGTAGAAAGTCAGTCCTTTCTAACAGTAGTTTTCCAGCATGAAGTGTGTTATTTTACAGTCAAGACATTATTTCTTAGAAATAACAAAAAAATAATGAAAGGAATAACAAAGGGATTAATATAGCCATAAACTGAGTTGGAAGAGAGAAATACAAAATGATACAGTTTGATTTTACTGCACTAGTAAAAAGAAAAGTAAAACATCAAATGGTGCCAACTTCTCCCAGCTGCCTGCCAATGCAAACTGGTACCTCTGCTCCTAAAAATTAAAATTCTGGAGAACTTTTTCCAACAGTTTTATCAGTTAAACTAATTTTACATGCTGAGTATGACACCATACGGTATGGAATATCCCTTTGGTCAGTTGGGGTCAGATGTCCCAGCCATGTCCCCTCCCAACTGCTTGTGCACCCCCAGCCTACTCGCAGGACGGGAGGTGTGAGAAGCAGAAAAGGCCTTGGCTCTATGTAAGCACTGCTCAGCAGTAACTAAAACATCCCTGTGTTATCAACACTGGTTTCAGCACAAATCCAAAACCTAGCCCCAGACCAGCCACTATGAAGAAAATTAACTCTAACCCACCCAAAACCAGCACATCTGGGAAACTGTGTAAGTGGGGTATCCCTCTGACTTCCCTATCCAATATCTATTGCTAGTCCCAACCTGATGAAACAATTTCCAGACACCTTTCTGCTCACGCTCCAAATCCTGCTTCCTTACAAGCATATCTAGCTGCTGTTCATCATCACTAATTCCACAAAAAGCTTCATTTCTACTCAGACCAGCTGGTGCAAACTTATTATACAGCAACTATTAATGGGCTCACCTCCAATTTCATTGTCCTGGTGTTAAAAGCAAATTTTTTAAGCACATATACGTTAACCCAGCGGCTGCAATTTTGATCTTTGTTAGAGGAAAACAGATTGCTGAAAAGAGAGGCTGGCACCAGCCAACTAACATACCATTCTGGCTGCTTTGTTTTGACAGATGTGCCTATGGGCATTTAACAGTAAGTAAAGGTGTTCAAAATTACGCTTCTGGCAAGAAGAGTCAGAATTTCACTCAAAAACTTAAAAATGGAAAAATCATATTATGAGCCAAAAACAGGCCCCTTTGATGGGACTATTAGTCATAGATACATTAGGTATACCTAACTTACTGACATGTTATTTAGAGGACAACAGTATTTCAAGGCCACTTCATTGAATGTTTGCGTAGGATTCTAGGATATTTGCATTTTAGTTACTGTGCTTGCTGCAATGATCAGCTATCAGTCAAACCATAAATATCAGCCTGGATTAAAAGTTTCTACTTTTCTTGAAAATAACATAAAATTCCAAGTCCACAGAGCAAATACATTTAAAATGTAATAAGTGTGTAGCAACATAAAAAACACCTTGAAATGCAAGAATTTTGCTGAGCTAGAATCAAGGGACAAATTTTAGATCCACATCAAACCAGTTCAGAGATGTCTGTGGCTATGATACTACCTTACAAAGAGATGACATATAAGCAAATGCTCTTCTATTTGAATGTGCTCTCAAACTATAAGTCATGATGATGACTATGATGAAACTTTCTCTTCCATGCCTTTATCCATTTGCCTCTCTATCCATGTGCCAAATTAGCCTTGGTACTGCACCACAAATACATGTACGTGTAGAGGTAGAAATGTTCTGCTGAACACATGTCAACATGTAACTTGGGAAGCTAGCCACCCCTAATGAGCTGAACCCAATCTTTCTCAGCATTCAAGCACTGAAAAATAGATAAAGCCTTCTTTACTTCTGTTACACTGCAACTACAGATCCCAGCCAGTATCCAGCATAATTTTGCTACCTGCTGTTACTACTGCCACAGCAGAGATACTCCCTGCTACTGATACCATACAACTATTTCAATAGAGATGTGACAAATAAATGTAATGAAAGTGGGCAAAGCAGGGAGCATGGAGAAGGCAAATGGTAATAAGCCTATCTTAGCACACATATATATATAAAATAAATTCGTCATTGCCCAAAGCCCTACTGCGTAGACTGTCCTGGGTTCAGCACTTAAACCACAACACTAGACACAAAACCTTGCTTTCTGGAAGGTATCAGATCACAAGTTAGAGAGGTGATCTATACAAAGAAAGCAAATTAGCAAAGATATGGTGAGGCTTTGAGGCTTGTGGAAAAAAAAAAGGGAAGGGAAGGGAAGGGAAGGGA
>NW_009927246.1:13519-25567 GCF_000696875.1 Nestor notabilis | reverse complement strand
TAACTATTCTATTATTCTATGATTCTATGATCTCCTATCTGCTTTATTACACAGGCATAGCCATAATAAATTAAACTGATGGGTTTTCTAGCACTAGGCTGTATTCAGTCTCAGTCAGTTTTTAAGACAGTTTCTCATTTCAGAGGGAGATTCCTAATTCAGTGCTTGCAGAAAGATGCAAGATAATCAGGTAGATCAGCAGCCCTGAATCACCCCTCTAGAAATTACGTGTATGAAGACGAGAAGAAGTGAGCTACTAAATATACCACATAAGCATGGGCTTGTAAGGTGTGGGTGGAAGGGGGCTGTGATATCCTCTGGTCAAGTCACAGGTCTAGATGACACAGAGATTAGGATGCAAGAACACACTGAAGCAGGAGTCCTATTCAGGCTAGATGGAGGGTGTGGATGGCAATGCTATCTTGAAACACAACAGTTGAAGGTCAGCACAATTTGTAGCTAAACACAGAGATGATCACTTCATCTAGCAGGGATTTCTACTCTGACTGTTCTGCAGTTTGAAATATTGCCAGCAACCTCAACAGTGGAATGAAAGGGCTGAGAATCTGGGCAGAGTTCAGAGAACACAAACATGGAAAGAGCTTTATGAGGAAATATAAAAATAACCATGTTGTACAGAGCATTCAAATCATCTGCAGAGGTGTGATAACTTCATAAATACTGGGAGCTGTTATATGAAAGAGGGAAAGCATGCTCAAGGAGCACAACATCCTCACTTGCTGATAGAAACCTTGTGTTTTACTCACACTTGAGGAAGGAAAAGGCTGGATAGCCCAATGGCTCATCCTGAGCACTAGCACAGCAGACGCAGTGGTACTTCATGTTTTCTCTACACTGCTCTAGGAAGACACTGCAATGGCATTGCCTGTTCTGAGTACAGCTGTGCCAAGTTAAATGGTTACCTTTTGCAGCTCACCACGGACTGCTCACCACTGCCTTCTTGTAACAGATGACTCATCTCTCCAATTCCTGGCACAACTGTTGCTGTGACTCCTTCTTAGATCAGGTCAGTTAAAAAAAAAACCAAAAACCTTACTATTAGAAGTGCTAGAGCTCATCTGAACCATTTTGATTGAATTGCACTAGGAAGAGACCTTGAAAGCAGTGAAGCTGAGCAGCTGAGGGGGTAGAAGGTGGTCCTGGTCCACATCTGCAGGGCTCAGCTGCAGCTAGAGCAGGATGTGTAACCACACTGCTGTCCCCTGCTCTATGTCAGACAGAATGTTTCTGATAGACAAAAGCAGTTCTTTCTCCAAGCCCTTTCAAGCCCTGTTGGCTGAAAAAGCATCACATTTGCCAAGAATTGAGGTGGCCTGTCCACTGCTCACTAAGCTAGGACCACAAACTGACGCTTCAATCATCATCATCATCAAATAAGAAGTGTTCCTTACTGTTACTAGTCTGCACAGGATTAAGGAAAAAAAAAAAAAAATCAACCAATCTCAAGTAAGAAACTTTACTACGTTTATGATCCCCTGCTTCATCCAGTGTTTTGAACTTTAAACAGTACAAAATGAGGAAAACAAAAACAACCTCCCTGGCCCCTTCCTACTCTCCAAGACTTTTTTTTTCTGTGGGTTTACTTGGCACATAGCTTAAAAAACGAGGTATTAAACAGAACTGCTGAGTGAAGATGTTTGTCACAGACAAGCACCCTGTGAAACTGCTAAAGCACCCTGTGAAACTGCTAGTACAAACCCAAACCTGACTGGAGTGCCTCCCACTACAGCTACTGTCTCCGAGAGCTGTGACCTTTCAGCGGTCCAGCTTTGTCCCTAATGCACTGTGATACTTTCAGAATGGTCTGTTAGGAGGATAAATGAGTTTAATGAGTAGTTCCATTCTGGGAGACTGCACTTGTCCGTATATTCTCGGTTATGTGGTTCATTTCTTAATATTACAGTTTAGGAAAAAGAAGGACAATTCTTGACTGTAGGGTGGATACTGAAAGGTGGTTTTCCTAAATAATAAATTAGGTCAGTCCTTAAATAAGTCATCTGCTTCTCCCTGGATAAATATTTACTCCTCCCAAACTAATATTAGGTTTATTTGTCTCCCAACAGCTTTGTTCTGTTCTGGTTTTCATTAGGAGTTCTGAAGACAGCCACAACAGAAACCTACTAGATAGCTTCAGGGGATTAAAAAAAAAGAAATACCAACAGAACAAAAACTACCCCCTTGAGCTTCTAGTTATCAGTAGAACCAGCCTCTGTCAACTCAGCAGCCAGGCACAGCACACATTTTAAGGTAAGTTATTTCCCCAACAAAAACATTGGAACAAACTAAACCCAAGAATCTCCAAATCGAACTTAATCACTGGAAGCGAGGAGTTTGCGTTTTCAAAAGCAACTGATAATTTATTAGAAATTGAGTATTAGAGAGGCCTTATTTTTCCAAAGCTCAGGGCTGCAAAAGGCTTGTGTGTCAAAGGCAGGGAGAAAAGCGCTATTTCCAGGGCATAATGCCCTGCTGTATATAGCATTGTCACCTGGGCTCAGGACAGACAGTCCAGAGAATACGTGTCAGACTACTAGAGAAGGGCAGCAGGGATTAACTTGGAAGGAAAAATTAAAGGGAGGGTTATTCCACAGCAAGCACTAAGTCTTAAAGATGCCTGATGCCAGATGGATTGCTGTTTTCAGAAGTTTGATGTTTCTCTGGTTTACAACAATGGGGAACTGTTTTCCCTAATGATTTTAGAATTTAAAGAATTTAATCCAGAATGAAAAACACCTTCAATGTTTTAGGGAAAAAAAACATCACTTTCTGTCCATCAGAAACCTTTTGGTTTCATTTTGAGCTTTTAATATGATCTAAAGGTAAATCAAAGAAACATTCCTTTTCACCTACATCTGCTCAGTTTTCTTGGCATACAAAACAAAGCTGAGAAAGTGGCTTGATTGCTTCCATAAGAGAAAACGTGAGAGGAAAAGAATGGCTCTTTAACCATGAGTGAAATCCTTGGACAAGACCAAGTAAGTATAAAACTGTCTATGAAAAACTAAGTCTGGAAAGAATGGGATTTCTAAGGACCAGAGGAAGGCACAGTAGGGCACTCTTCTCATAGCAGTACTCTGGGCAAGCAGCCCAGGCACTTAAAGGTAGAGTGTGATATACCATAAAGGAGGCTATTCCCCAGGCGGCAGGGGCAGAGCATCATAACCCAGCTCCACCTGAGCCACGCAGTAACACAGTGTTTCTGACAATGCAGACTGTCACCATGGTGAACCCTTCACAGCCCTGTGCTTCTAAGCAGGGAGGCAAGTTTCTGTCCCCACTGAGGTTAGTAAGGCATTGACACCTATGTCTTTCCAGTGCTGTCCTGGGTTCAGCTACAGCACTCATTTTTTCTCCTTCTTAGCAGCTGGTGCAGTGCTGTGGTTTTGACTTTTAGCCTGGGAACAATGCTGATAACACCGATGTTTTCAGTTGTTGCTAAGTAATGTTCACTCCGACCAAAGACTTTCTCAGTTTCATGCTCTGCCAGGGAGGAGGGGAAGCCAGGAGGAAGCAGAGACAGGACACCTGACCCAAACTGGCCAAAGGGGTATTCCATACCACAGCACGTCATGCCCAGTAGATAAACTGGGGAGAGTTACCCAGAACGGCCAGATTGCTGCTCGGGTCGGGCTGGGTATCAGTCGGCGGGTGGTGAGCGGTTGTGTCCTCTCCCCTTGTTATTCCTCTTATCATTATTATTGGTAGCAGCAGTGGTTTGTATTATACCTTAGTTAATGGACTACTCGTACCTCAACCCGTGGGAGTTACATCCCTCTGATTCTCCTCCCCATCCCTCTGGGGAGCGGGGGGAGTGAGGAAGTGAGGGGGGGGGGGGAGTAAGCGAGTGGCTGCCTGGTTCCAAGTTGCCGGCTGGGCTTGAACCACGACAAGTGCCTAAGCAAGTGTCCTTATTTTCAATATGCTGAGCACCAGCAGTTTGAAAGCACACCGTCATACTGTCAGCTACAAGAGTACACAGGAGCTTATCACCAGGCACTGCTGTAATTCACAGCTCTTCCATCTGAAGAAGAAAGGCTACCACCCAACGGGAATTTGATCTTTTACCCTTGAATTTTAGGACATATAGGAGAATTTCTAATCTGTATATAATCTTTCCTAATACTGGTAACTGTAAGAGCAAATAGGCCTGGTACCAGTAAGTCTTACAGGAAACAGAAGCCAAGCAACAGCAACGTAACTCAGGTTAAGTTCTTGGCGGCTTTTATGAGAATTTTGAATGTAGGGTCTCTTGTTCTGGAGCAAGTACAAAGCTGTACTTGTTTACCCTTCTGCCATAGAGTATGTGTTTAGCTGAAGCAGAACAATCAACTTGAGGAAACATGTCTATAAAAAAATATATATATAAAAAAGGCTTTCATTCTTTTATTATTCAAAAAAGGGGAGAAAAATAAACATGAAATTTCAGTATACGCCCAAGAGTTTTTTTCCAAGAACACTTGTATTTGTTGTTAGATCAGTAAGTATGCTTTGCTGGTCACATCAAAGCTCTTTAATTTATCTGTGATCAATCTGGGGTAAGCTTGGAAGAAAATACCTTTTTTTTTTTCATCAGCTAAAAAATGTAAGCAGGAAAAAAATATCCTAGACATCAAACTAATCAAATTATACATGTTTTTGCTCTTTATCAGCTCCTTAAAAGTGATTTTAGAGAACAAAGCGATCTGGTTTAAAATTACTTACAATTAGAAATATTTGCCTTTTTCTTCCTTTCAGGAAAGTCTCTGTGCTTTACCCCAAATTCACTGAAGTCACTGAGTTTTTTTTGCAGTGATTTCCGTGTGCTCTGGAACAGGTCTCTGGTGCATTCAGATTTCTGCCAAGCAACAGACTCTGAACTAACTCCTACACTCCTAAGCTAGAATGGGTGGGAACAGGTTTGATTCCCACTGGGCTCAGAATATCTTGCACAATGTTTGATAATGAAAATGTCCCACTATATTAATAGCCGATTTGCATGAAAGCTAAAGGCTAAATATACTCCTTAGTGATCAGTGAAAAACAGTATACTGTACCAAAGTAATAGAACAACATGTAACTATGCTCTGAAAATATGACAAATAGATTTATTTTATTTACTCTAACCATACACATTATTTCTGATTCTTTCACTTTTATTGTGCAAAATGAGGGAATTAATTTTGCATCCATCAGAAATAATGGGGCTTGTGCTATTTAATCCAAGTAGGAGAAGACTCTCAATTCTTTTGATGCTATTCATAATTTGGGTTGTCAAGAATGGATTAACATTGAAATAAAGAACTTTGCGTTGTAAACTGACTATGTAATGTACAACTGTGTAGGAGGAAAAGCTAACCAAATCTTGAGCTTGTTGTATAACATGAATGACAGCAATAATACTGGGTTTCTATACCACTGGTCAATTTAATATCATTAAGAGAAGTATGAGAAATGACCTGATCAAAATTTGTTAACAGCTACTCAGGGCAAGGCTGTCTGAGAGAGGTGATCAGGCAAGGGAAGAACAAGATTCACTGGTTAAGAACTAAATCTAACCAAAGGTGAGATGGAAAATTATGTCCAAGATTTTCATTGTACCCTCAGGACGATTTCAACAGGAATGTGGCAGATATGCATTCAGATTAAATCATTAAAATGAGATTTTGTGCATTGAACAGCAATATGATGCAGAAATATTTTAAAGAAGTGCCATGAAGACAACCTAATTATCAGACAACAAGTGTAATCTATTTTCCATGGTGCAATGCCTTTAAATTTTTTAGGCTTTCATCACAGCATAAGTTTCTGTACTTAGGAGTGTCCATCAATGCTAGTGACACTATGCTCTGGTATGGAGGTCCTGAAACGACATGTAAATGACCTTCATATTTCTAGTGACAGATCAGAAATAGGAAGGTGCTAATTTCTATGATGTCTTTTAAAATTCAGCTTCTTCACACCTTTTTTCCCCTCTTAATTAGGAAAGCAATACTGAAATTAGGCATTTGTACACTGTGATTCTTAGAATTACTGGAATGCCTCTGCAATCTGAAAGGTTAGAGCAGCCTTCTTGCAAAACACCTGCCATGTTATTATTGAAAATAGTGCTTTTCTACAGCAATTCACACCCTAATCACTTCCTATCTGAGGAATGTCAGTCTACCATTGTTATTCCTCAAAAGCTGTAACAAGACTGAACAACACTGTGAAAACAAAACTTTTACAAATAGTTGGAACACTTGCATTTTCTGTTTGTTTGTTTGGCATCTTCCCTCCTCCTTTCCCTTCCCCTTCCCCCCCCAAGAATTGAGTAAGTACTCTTTGGAGGAAAGAGGTTTTACTCATCACCCTTACCTGTTGAGTAAGGAACTATTTGAGGCATGATGCGCAGCCCTCCCTCAGCCCTGTCCTACAAGCCTGCTTGGGTTGTATTTATAGAATAAACTTACAGCTTTTCACCCTGAAGAGACACCAAAAACTTCTTTTGTTCATATTGCATGGTCTGGAAATAAACAACAGGGTGACAGCAGTAAGTGTGACAACAGAATGAGTGTATTTTTTCTTTCAGTAGAGTGCACTAAATTAGATTTTGTCCGTTTGCTATATTTGTAATGTTCCAAAATTGAGCAAAAAGGTGCTGGGGCAACAGCTCAGCTGAGGTGGACCAAAATAGCTGAACTGGATAAATAAGCAGACTACCAAAGTCCTTGCAGTTTGAAGCAGGCTTCAGTCCCAAACACTAGACATCAGAAAATTTACTGTTTCACTATGCGTAAGTGATAGCAGAGGTTTTTGAGGTCTGTCTTGTTTTTTATGTGCAAGCATTTTTTTAGTGAAGTATAGATCCAGCATTTTAAGGCTACTGACAACAAGCTTGTTTTTACCTTCCACAGAACCTACGCGTTAACACCTCCCGCATCTCTTGCGGGAGGCATTACACATTTGTAGATGCAGGTGGAAAACCACTGCTGGGTGCATTTCAGGAGAATATGTCCAAGAGCACATAGGCAGACTGTCAGAGCTAGGGAAGGGTATAGACTCCAACACAACTGAGTCCCAGCATTCACTCATATACCTTAATTGCTATAGTCCAAGCTCTTCTATAGGCCTGGTAGAAAATATGTCCTTCATTTTTAAAGTTTAAATCTTGTACATGTGGCTCATTTTTCTGGGTCAGCGAGTAACATTCATATTCCATTCTGAAAAATGAAATTGCTCCTTCTTTTCCAATCTTATTTACCTTCTTCTTCCTCCTCCTCCCCCCTTCCTTTCCCCCTCCCCGCTTCCCTGAAGAGCAAACAGGAGAAAACTGAAGGCTTGGAAAGAGGCAAAAAGATGTGCCACTATGAACAAAAGAATCTAGAGAAAGCCACACTGGATGTAAATATGTAAATTTTCCATTTCTGTATTTCTTCACTATCAGCTCTTCAGCAGTCTCTCTTTCTTCTACATAAAGCAGAACATTTGTACTGAAAATGGCCTAATGTTTACAGAGTTATTATAAAGAAACAGAAGATAGCAAGAGTAATGGGCAGACTCCTAGAAGAATGTGACATTTTTGGACATTTATCCTTTTTTTGGAGGACACCAATCAATGCTATTGAAAAATGGAAAAGCACTGAAAATGCCTATATATTCGACCGAGAAATGCTTCCTGTACCATCATCAAAGTGTTTGCCAGAAAGACTTTAGCACTGTTTATAAATTTCCACTTATTAATTATGGATGACCATAAATAGCATTTTGGTATCCCAGTTTATATAAGAAAACCTGAGTACTATTCAGGAAATATAATTTTTTAAAAAGATACCATAAAGGGTTAGCCTAACATTTTTCTTCTGGCAGTGGACTCAGATATGCCCACAGCTTTTGAAAGCCTGTGGTTTTTGGGTGAGGGTGGTGATAGAGGTACATGTGCAGAAAGGCTCCATCCTCTGGCAATCTGAGTTTGACATTAGAGGGCTCCCCTGGCACCATTCTGGCCCAGCACTATTGTCAGCCTGGGTCTAAACTTCTGGTTTGCTGCTGTGTTTCAATCACACTCGATGGGAAAAACACACTCTCTCCAGTGAGAAATGAAGCATGACAATTGTTAGAAAAACAGCAGGTGCACTAACAAAATTACAGGAGTTTTGACAAAATTTGGCTTATAATGGAGCATGGGATTTGATGCTGACAAGCACCTTAATGATACATGCAGCACAATGAGGAGAGCTGCTTCTGAGAGAGCACATCCCTGGCTTGTAGAAAACAACAGAACAGCAGTAATTAGGCCTAAAACTTGGTAACATTTAGGCTAAAATTCATAACAAAGTTTGATATTTACAAAAAGGTCAAACAAGCAGGTGACAGGTCTGTTAGCACGATTCAGTTTTCTCATCATCAGTACAAAGGTAAAATACTTCCAGGTTAAGACCACCTTTACGCGCATCTAGATCCTCTCTCCTGGCGAGACAAAGTTTTCAGTTCACCCTACTTCAGCTGTCCAAATGTGAGAGACCTCATCTGCTCTACTTGCCTAGATGTTGCCACAGCAGGTGGCAAGCGGGTCGAGGACATTTCTAGTGGGTGATTCTTCCCTGCAGAAGATGGATGGGACCACCAGCTGTCTGGAGATGCCTGTCTTTCTGCCCAGGCCAGTGAGGAGGTCTAAGAGTTTGGTAGGACTGAATGGCTAATATCCAAATAACTGAAGCCAAGCAAGACAACTCTCATGGTGCTCTAGATGGTTTCAGAGAACACTGAGCAACTTCAGCACTTTAAAGGAAGTTTAGCTGGTGGATACAGAGGGTAACTAATGCCTTACTCTCACCCAGCTCTCCCTCTGATCAGATATTAGTGTGGAAGTACTTTATTTTTCTGCACAGAATCACAGAATCATAGAATGGTTTAGGTTGGAAGGGACTTCCAAAAATTATCTAGTCCAAAGATTATCTAGTCCAAGCCTGGCCTTGAACACTGCCAGGGATGGAGCAGCCACAGCTTCCCTGGGCAACCTGTGCCAGGGCCTCACCACTCTCATAGTGAAGAATTTCTTCTTAATGGGCAATTTAAATCTTTGAGTTTAAAACCGCCCAGTCCAAGCGAAGGTAAGTGAACACAGAATTGGGCTTAATGTTTCCCTTACCTATCAGCACTTCCTCCAAACACGTTTTCCAAAAACACACATCCCATTTTTAGTCTGTTGATGTAAGTGATCCTCATGTCTAGGTGTTTGCAGAACTCCTCATTACCTGCGGTACAAACTTGTGAGACTGTTGCATGAGAAAAGTTTCTCACCTTCTGAAATACTTTCAGAATAAACTTGCTAGAGACAGTTTCAGGATTACCCTTTTTTGCTTTGAAGTCTTTTTTTATTTGACCTTTGGAACAAATGTTTCACAGGATTATTTGTAGCTATGGAACATGATGGAGAGCTTGAAATATTCTCTCCTTCTGCCCATAATTTGTTACTGTATGTACATTTTTATTCTTCATTGTTCCATTCCTCCTAAATTCTTCCACCTCTACCAGCTGGTAACTATTGTTATGCAGTTGCATTTTTTCAGTAAAAAGGAATTTCTGAAAGTAGTTACTTCTGCACATGGCACCTCCAAACGTTTTCCTCTGTCTTAACTAAATACCTGCCTTTTTTCTGGTGTGCTTGACAATGCCCCTTTAGAACCTTTTTTATTCCAGAGTTTTCCTGAAACTGTGGGAGAAGTAATTATAATCCATTTACCACAGCAGAATTAGGACTAATCAGGTCCTTACAGATGGTACATACAGATTTCTTTATAACTGGGACTCTAGTTTTTCTATAACCTATTTGTTACTCCATTTAAAGAGATTTTGAAATCAGATCACTAATAACCCAAAAATCTAAGGGGAAAAAAAAACAATAAAATAAATCAAGCTTCTCCACATAACATAGCTCCTTTGAAAATCCCTGAAACGAGAAAATCAAGACATTGAACCCCAATCTGTTTTAAGGGGAATCAACTCACAACAAAGACCTTTCTTAAAAGTCCTAGTTCAAAGCTCAAAAACCCTTTGAAATAAAACATGCTGTTCCCATTCTGTAGACTATGACTTTTATGCACAGAAAGGGTTACTCAACTTGCTCAAGATCCCACTGAAGACCTTAGTGGAGATGTGCTGACTCCCCATGAGTGTATAAGATTCAACTCTGTTCTCTTTCCCCAAATGCTTTAAGGCCTATCACCGATTCAAAAAGACACTAAACCAAACAAGAAAAGAAAAAAAGGGGTAGGAGGGAAAATGACTCTAACACAGATGGGACATTTAACAGAGCTCTGGATGAACAGGAAGGATACAGTAAGCACACCAACGCCCTTAAAAGCCCTGACTTCAGAAGGATATAGCTTGCCTTGGGACTGCTGACTTTCTCTTACAGGTAATGTTCCCATCTTGCTGCAGTGAAAGTTCATGTGCTCGTAAAGCACAGAAAACTGTCCATCAAAACAAGAAAAGGAAATCGAGGGCTGGATGTAAATCAAAACCATCATAGAGCCTGAGTCTACTCCCAGGGCTCATTTCAAGGGCCAGTTATAAGCACTAACAGTTCATTTTTTTTCTGACATTAGAGGTCAGAACCACATTTGTTTTTTGCCTTATTCTTTAAACTTATCTTAACACTGGTCTTATCTTAAGTACCCTTCTAACAATCAGATGTTGACTATTTTTCTCCAACTGTCTCTCCCATAGCTGACCACTACAGTACTAAGTGGCCATCAGTTTGTTGATCTTGCAGACACAATGTTTTGTCCAGGGCAGATGATAAGAAGCATTCTTTTTCTGAAAACATGCAAGCAGAAAATAAACTCAAGAATACCGATGCAAAAAATAACTTGTTTTGTCAAGTTCAAGTATTTTGTTTGTGTATATCTGCAAGGTGTTGGTAGAAAAGCTAATTTCTACTTCATCCTACATATTGTAGAAGAATAACCAAAACAAAACACAAAACCCCCAAATACCAGTGGTTTGCCAAGTGGGGAAAAAAACCCCAACCAACCAACCAAAATCAAAACATACCGGTAAAAGAAAAATATTTACTTCCCAGCATCTAAAATTGTTATGGGCATTAAAGAGCATTTAGGAAAATGCCTGTTAAAAAAACACTGAAGTTTTATTTTAATAACTTGAAACAGGAGACAGAGCCAGTGCCACTGATGAAGTCTGGCTCTGCTCTCCCCTCTCTCTTTGTCAACCAACAGCCCCCTCTGCACCAGCTTTGGAAGTGAAGTACCTCTCCTGGAAATGTAAAACCAGGACCAAAAGTTTGGCCAAAGCATAATTCTAGGTAATGGTGAAAAGACTGGATTTTCTTTTTCTTGGCTATTTTACATTGCCTGCTTTCAGGACCGTGAAAACACTCGTTATTTTGGCCATCAGTTTCTGGACTCTTCAGAGGCTTGTGCAAAAAGATCTCTCTCTGCTTTTGTAATGTCTATCCATTCCCTGGCTGTTTGCTGTCTATTATTTAAATACTTTCCCAGACAAAGGATTGAGTATTTGATGGTACTATCTACAGCTGTAAACTTTTTAACCTCAATATTTCTTCTTGATTAGAATGTGCATGTAAACTAGGCTCAGAGAGTGCTCCAGGGTCCAAAATAATCTTGAAGTTCAAGTTGGAGACATTTGAAGCAACTTAAAGCCAGCTTTCCTCTCAAAGCAGTAGGACCATAATGAAGCATTACATGCCTAACACAGACTAGCTAACGAGCCTTGCCAAGCAGCTTGGACACACTCATCTGAGTAATGCTGTGTTGGGCTCTGCCCAGACCAACACACCAGCCTGTCACAGTCTGCCAATACAGACCTCCTTGCAGGGTGGCATAAATGTGCCTTTGTGTTCCCCACACAAATCACCAGGGATTGCCCTTATGACAGGGACAGAGGCAGACAGACGTCAAGTATGAAAGGCAAGGAAGTTTAAGGCCATGGGAGGTGATCCCGTACATCATATGAGGGCGTCAGATTGACCAAAGGAAGGTCTGACTTGCAAAAAGGGTCTTATTTTAGAAAGCCAGGGGAAAACTCATG
>NW_009927246.1:0-13488 GCF_000696875.1 Nestor notabilis | reverse complement strand
CTGCTGAATTTAAGCAGGGTAAACATTATTCTGGAACATGAACTGCCTACACTGCTTTGGCACTGACAGGTTACTTTTCTGAAGCTTCAGAAAACTCCTAAGACTGTTGTGCTCCCTTCCCAAGAACTGAAAAGCAGCTTTATCATTTCATTTAAGTTCTCAGTAAAAATGGATGCAGACGGCAGAAATACAGTAGAATGATAACAACTAGCAGTAGCAGTTGTTTACATCTGCTTCCTTGAGTATCTTAAGCCTATATCCAGATTGTTTAATTTGTTTTTCAACCCTGAATCCTGAGTCTTCTGGTAATTTCATCTGTGTTGATGTGGTAAATCACACCTATTATATATATGTCTCTTAAAGAAAAAAAAAAAAAGTGTTTTGACAGGGTTCTATTTTTTACAATTTACTTCCTCATCCAAAGTTACTCAGGAAACACTGCTGCATTAACAACCAGTACTGAGAATCATGGTTTACCATTTGCTCACAGTTAAACTGAACCCCCAAAATTAAGCATAGTCATACAATTTGCATTGCATTTACTGAACATTCTTACTGGCTTTTTTCAGTCTAAGGACAATACATTAGAGCAGGGTCTCAAACTCCCACCAGCTGTGCCCCATCCACAAACAGAAAACTGTTAGTCATGAGAACTTGGCCACAAGCCCTGCCAAGAGACAGCACAGCACACATTGCTTCCAGAGCAGCAAGCACCTCTGCATGGCACTCTGAAGGTGTTTAGATACACCAGCTGGGACAGTACTCCTTCATGTTGAATGTGTGCTGTATAACCACATTTCTTACAACTGAGATTTTTAAGGACTGGCATTCATGTAACCAGCTGCATAGGAAGTCATACTTGAAGGAAGTATCTCTTTTTCTGGGTTTTGCCTCTTATTTGAGTTGTAGTGAGGCAAAAACATGAACAGACTAAGCTTTCTAACTACACAGTGCATAGTTTCTCACTGTGTACTACTGTATACTAACCTTAGAGCTCCCACTAAATACGTACAGATGTGTAGCACAGTAACAGGAACACTGACTGGGGACCCTTCCTTTGCAGACAATATTTTCATATTGTATATGACCTCTATGGAACAAATTGCTGTGGAATCTAACTGGAATTAATGGGTTACAAAAGCAGGTCAGAGAAGAGTTGGAAATGGATGAGGAGACATCCCACAGAAGTATTGGGCAGCTGGATGTATATTAAGCAAGTGGAAATGTTAAGAACTCTGTTCCCAAATGATGAGCAATCAGGTCTGCATCTAGTTTGAACACTGCTTGACTAGCTGGGGTAATGCACTATTCATCTGAACCACTTCTGCAGATATGGTTGTGTTTATAAACTTTCTTCCAGTCATAAAGAATAAAGAACATGTATTTTTCTTGCTTAAAATTTTTTGGTAGAGTACAGCACCATCAACTCAGGCATGCTTTCTGTAAATGCGGACAGTGGTTAAAAAACAAACCAAAAACAAACCCAAAGACCTTTCTAGAAGTTGCCAGATAGGACAGATGAAGGGAATGTTATTATGCCTAGGAGGCTGAATTCACTGCACAAAACAGCTATTTCTAGTGATAAAGCATAAAGGTTAAACAACTAAGGACAAGATTGCCAGATGTAAAATGGAAAGTTTCCAATTTAGGAGCAGCAGAGGAAGAATTTGAATTAATATGCAAAGACGAAATTAGCATTATAAAAATCCTCCAAGCCAAACCAAATGCCATTGAAAATAAACTCAGGAACTCTCCCCTCCTTCTCCTCTGCTCCCTGCATTCCAAGGAGGACTGAATTTAGAATAAACATGGGGAATTTTAGAGAAATCTTACACTAAAATGCTGAACAAAGGCTTTACAAGGTAGAGACACTATATGTGCTTCAAAGACACTATTTCTGTCTTTATCATGCTAAATTCTTCTCCAGTATTTCTGGTTTAAAATGGAATAAGTGTTTTGGACTTAAGTTTTCTCATGAGTTTTATCTTTAGTGACATTGGTACTGATAAGACAGATATTAAATTAGGTATTAGTAAGAAGTTTTTATTCTGAGGGTGGTGAGGCACTGGCACAGGTTGCCCAGAGAAGCTGTGGCTGCCCCATCCCTGGCAGTGTTCAAGGCCAGGTTGGACGGGGCTTGCAGCAACCTGGTCTAGTGGAAGGTGTCCCTGCCTGTGGCAGAGGGGTTTGAACTAAATGAGCTTTAAGGTCCTTTCCAACCCAAACCAGTCTGTGACTCTAGGATTCTATCATCAGACTGGTTCTTTAACAGTTGTGAAACTGAGCGAATAGCTGGCAAATTCTACCAGGTGTATTAACTGTAAGAAAAAAAACCCCACATACACACAAAAAGACAAAACAACAAACATGAACAACCAAACACTTGGCACATACACAAAATCCACTGGCTGTGGACTTTTCATCCTAGCCTACATTTGAGTACTAGCTTTGTTAGCTCTACGTATAGCGATACACTGTCAGGCTGGAGATCCTATGCTTCATTATTCTTTGGTAAATGCATCTTACTGGTCTTACACACATTTTCTGGCACAAGCTGGCAGATATCCCACTTCAGGAAGAAAAGCTATTTCACTGCTAATAAGTCAAGTTTATTATATAACATGGCAGGACTTAAAAAGTAGGATTCTACAGTGGTATTCCTCAAATTGAAGTGGTATCATGGATTGTTCAGGCCACGACAATGGCTACGTCAGACTCTGAAATGGACTCCTGGAAAATGGGTGCAGTAGATTAAACATTAGCATTGCTACACTGATGGTTGGCTCAGCTGTGGCAGAGCTTTTCTGTTGAACTTGCGTTTTGGAAAGCTCCCACAGGATCTGACAGAAACAGGAGCTCCCACACACAGACATGATCCTGTCACGAAAAGCAGACAGACACAGGGAACTGCACTGAAAATAAATGAGGCACATATGTAAAAGAACCCGATAGGAGACAGTACATTTAAGCCCAAACAATCAGGAAGAGCAGTGTGTTAAATGCTGCAGTCAGATGAACAGAACTTAGGACTTTCAAGATAGCAAATAGTAGCACATCTTATGGTGCTGCACCTCTTATATGGCTGGCTATATGGTGTGTTTGCATATGCCTATGCTCCCATATGGACATGCATTAAAATTCCAGCAGAAAAACTGGCATCCAAGGGGTACATCAGTGATACTCAAAGATCCCTCTGATTCAATTCCTGATCACCTAGCAATATCACGTGCAGTTTTTAACATCAGATCCTACTGGACATAAACCATAAGCCAAATAGCCCTATGTGATATTTATGAGACGCCTGACAGTGGAGACTCACTTTCACTCTTGTAAGAGCCATGATAATGTCAAACACATAACTGCCCTCTGCATTTTAAGAGACACAGCTTGCAAAGTGATTTTAGCTGAGCTAATATTTAGGTACATCCAGACAAATAGAAATCAGCAGAATTGGGAACCTCCTACCTTAATGTTTCAACACTTCAAAAGCTGCATGTGAGGCTAAAGAGCAAAAACATCCCAAAATACCAAGATTATGTGACCAGCCTGAAAATCTCCACAGAAATGCAAATGCGAACAGTTATTCAAAGAGGAAAATTATTTATTGATAACAGCTCATGTCTTACATAGTTTCTCAGAACTGAAATAAATGTTATACTTTTCGCAAGTATGAACAATATATTAAGGGCTAATGCTGAAGGCAGAATGTGGCAGGAGATGAAATAGTCAATACTGGGTTATCCCCTTCACCTGACAGGGTAATATATTTGCAACTGTGATTTTCAAAGTGTAGTTCTTAAATCAATCAATCATTAAATATATTGAGCAGGACAAGCTAATCTTCCAAAGTCCAAAAATCAGTTGGGTCATTAGCAGAAATGAAAATCTATCCCCTCTGAGTTTACTAACGGGATTCATTTTACCTCAAGTTAGCTGTGTAAATAAGTCATCTAGTTCAGCTTCACCTGTATGATCACTGAAGAGAGGTAAGGACCTCCCAATTCAAACTAACCTGACGCAAGTGTCTCAAACTGGAAGGATTTCCCCCACCCCCACCCCGAACTGTTCAGTGGTCTCCACTGACTGTGGCACAAGTGTAGATGACTTGATTGTATGACTGGACACATAACTTTTCACTAAAAGAAACATGAAATAAATCTCACCTCATGTCCCAGGAAATACCCTTGTCAGCTCGGAGACAACCTAATTAGCACTTGAGAGGGGCTCCTGCAAGCCAGCTACAATCAGAGGCTCACTACTGTTTACAGGGAAGATAACTAATGGCATATGCAGAAGAGTTGAGATGCAGATCAACCTGTCTATCAGGAGACAGACACAACTATCCAAGCATCTCTGATAAAATATGAACATGATAGTGAAGGAAATTCAAAAAGCTCTCAAGCGTTCACATAAAACCAATATATGTCTATATTCCAGCAAACTGTGTAAGATCAAGTTTTTGCTTCACAGCTTTGCAGGTGTACAACAGAGGGAAGTATAGGAAGGGGAAGCTGACAATGAGAACATGGAAATTCTAAAAAGGAGGAAAAATACAATATAGAAAGCACCTGATCCCCCAAACCTAAGTGTTCAGCCACACAAAAACAATGCACTTCAACTGCCAGATCAGACTTAGGTGAATTAGATTTGACTTCTTACAATCTACCTTTGGCCAAAATAGGTTTTATGTTTCTAATTCACTTAATGAACTTCCTGTATCTTTAAGGGTTTGGCTGCTAAATCTCCCTGCTAAAATATGTCCACTGGCACCTCTTTTGAGGCATCTTGTTCCATGTCTGCATTGAGATCCTGAATATGCTCACAGTTGTATTTAGGTGATTGCTGTTGAGCACTTCATGTATTGGCCTCAAAATTTTGGGAGATACCACAACTTGGCCAATGGCTTGTTAGTGAACAAGATCAGCAAACAGACAAACCAGGCATGTTCAGGTTATTATTGGAAGGCAGAAAGGTAGTAAGACAAGGGGCAAGCTTATAGGTATGTGGCTGTGCAACCAAGAAAAAGCCTAGCAAACATAAGGTAACATCCAAAGGTAAAAAAACTATGGTTACAAATGCTGTCATTTCATAATGGACTTTCTCTCCAGAAGGTAAAGACTAAATCCTCCATCAAAACTACATTAATACCAAACATTCTGCAATAGCATTCACACCCTCAGTGTTACTATAATAGCAGCAGAGATACGTAAGAACTGGAGTGCAGCTGTCAGTCAAACATTTAAACTCTTCCTTGAAGTAGGTCAGTATTTCCAGGCAACCAGAACATAAAACCAAAACAAGTGACCTCCATGCCTATTGTAACAAATCTCCAGAACAGTCTGGGTTTATGAAATGACTGGGCATGATGCAAATGTTGGCAACTGCACTGGAGAGACTGGCCTATTTGTCACTCTAGAGAAATTTTGATCAGACAAGAATAAAATTGTAATAAAATTGCAGAGGAGATTGTAGATGTTTCTCACTCCTAAAATGTGTGCCTTGCCAGTTCAAGATGGTCATTTGACCAACATGGCCTTAAGGATGTAAGCTGACCATGGCAGAGATCTTCACCTGCAACAGTCTTGAAACAGAATAAGCCACTGCTCCTGTTGGAGCAAAAAACTAGGTGGTAGTTTGCCAGCTCACAAGGGTTAGATATCCTCAGCAGTCCACTGGACAGAACACCCTATTAGCTAGGTGGCTAGCAGCTTTTTATGGACAGGCTGTGTAGCTATACCCTAGAAATAGTAAAAGGGAGAAAGTTGTTCCTCTCAGCTCACATCTTGCAGGCACTGTAAGATCTTAGCTTGAACTCCACTCATTCCCACCTTTTGGGCACACAGCAAAGAACAAACAGACTCATTCAGAAACATGCAGGTCATCTTCCTCAAACTAAATCTGAGGCTTGTTTTATTAAATCTTTCAGAATCAAAAATACATGTGTATATGTACATTTCTTCAGTTGAGCTCAATATTAGAGCCACTCAAGCTCTTGGGACAGGATGTCACTGACATGCCCTTTGCACGTCCTCTCCCCTCCACACCAGCACAAGCACCCACCTAGGAAAAGCTATAAACTAGCATCTTTCACACGTTTGCATTGTTGCTGTAATTTGGGTGTGCACCAACTTTTGTGCTTGTTATACATCAGAGGAAGCTGCTGCCCATAACTACCCAGGTCAGTGTCCTGGCTTTTAGCATCAGCTTTTTGCATCAGCTCCTGACTTTATGATTATGCTGTTCAGTGAAATGCACTCTTCCTGGCCCAGTGTGTGTTCAACTGTCTTGCCTCCAAATCCTGGTGAGACAAGGTGAAGCAGACTGTATTGCTGCAGGATAGCAGCAAAGTTTGGATCATGTTTCTGCTGCAGGTCTCTTCTGGGTACAAACATGACTGATCACTAAGACAGCTGCATTAGTGCCAGCTCCAAAGTGGAAACACTGAGGCTGAAGGTAAGCTCTAGAAACTGGTTTGCCTCCTCAGCTATGTGAAGTGAAACAAATTGTTCTGCTTTTCATGAACTTAATTGCTCTCAGTATATGTGGTTGCTAAAACCAAGCCTGCAGAGCATAAATCCTGCAAATTGGGCATAACACTGAAGCCATGTTTTTGGCTTGCTAGATGCACTGCCCCTACTGTGTATATACACAAAAGCTCCACATATCCAAAAGATCAAAAAACCTAGTGGTGAACGGGGAGAAGACAGGCATATCTTTGACTGCTCTTGGGCAGAGAAACTATCCTGCAAAGGGGAAACATGCTGGATTACACGGCAAAGGGAGATTCAGACTCTGACTGCTGCTGCTCTATCAAGGTACGTCCATCCATGAGGCTTGTGGAAGCCTAGATAAGGTGTCCAAGTAAGCCCTGCCCAGTGGCAGGAACTCTCCTTTTTTCTCTATTTTCATTTTCCTTATCAGCCAACGCTAGTCAGAAGGAGGGAAAACCACAACAAGCCATTTAAGTCTTCTTCATTCCCTGGAGTCTTCCAACACTCCCATAGTAAAATTAGGGCTTCCCCAGCAGAGTTTGGGAGCATTACTCTAGTAAGTACTTCTTGAGGACTAGTCGGTCTGCTAGCAGGAGCAATGCCCTAGCTAAATTATGCCATGCTAGCTAATAAGAAGTTCTAGTCCTGATCTATAGCATGGTTATCAGGATTCTCAATTCTGGTTTTCAGTTCTGCTGACTAGATGACATGTGGAAGGTGGAATCCGGAATCACAGTATCGGCAGAGTTGAACAATACATGCAATTTCCTCTTAAATAGTTTCTTTGGAAATATACTCTGCCAGAATCAAGCAAATTCTTTCAAATTCTGTTATTCTTTCAGCCACCTCTAGCAATAATCATGGTCTCGAGATAATACTGGTACATAAGAGCAAGTAGATACGTGCACAAGGTGGCCACCTATGCTTCTGGGCTGTGGCCTGCTTAGCACAAGCTTTGGTGTCTCTCCAGAGTGCAGCATGTATCTGCAGAAATTAATCTGGGGACATCACTAGGTCTTTCAGTAGAGATTAACAGCATCTTCTTTGGCAGTTAGCCAGAGGCATGTGAAACAGCCTACAACTGCTCTCATGACATTCTATACAAGTGAAAGAGCTTAGTGATAAAAGGCAAACATTTTTCTTTCCAAGTAGTGAAGCTCAGGCACTTACAAAATTTGCCGTACACTGAATAGCAAACAAACTGCATGCACATAGCTGGACAGACAGATGGGTTCTCCTGTGCATTACAAGTGGTTACATATCAGTAGATTAAAACAGACACTCCTTGATACTAGGATAAACTCTACTGCAGAATGAAACTGCTCCCCATCAGTCTAAAAGAAAAGCCCCTACTACATCTCCCAGTGAGTTTTTTCACTGACAGCCCAGCCCAAACAGAAGCGAAGGATAAAGACACAGTAAGTTGCACAAAGCCGCACCTCTACGGAACTCAAGGAGGCCACACTGACTTCACCAACAGATTCAGATCACTAATTTCTGCTTTCAGCTTTCTGTGCATTAAGCTCACTCACAGAGGAAACTGAGTAATCCCAGGTAGTTTACTTCTGAATCACATTTAGATTGACACTTGTGTTCTGGAACAGATGAGACAAGCTTATTTCTTTTGGTGAGAAATGTCTTACCCTGCCAGCATGTCTTGGGACAAGAAGCTGCTCTGGTCTATTCAGGGAGTAGTGGGAGATAATCACAATCCAATGTCCCAGAGACTGGCACTGTCAGCAAAATAAGGCACCTAGAAGTGAAGTGGTTGCATGGCAAGTCATCATGTGGCTATTTTACAGGTCATGAGTGGGCTCTGCTGTGCCCTTGTGAGGATTTGGAAACTGCCTTTCTCCAAGGCTGGAATTGCTCTCACTGGCAGGTTGACAAAGGGGAGGAAGAAGGGAGTGTATTTTGAAAATTGTATGAAACACATCGCCCACATCAAACTCTCTTCTCTCCTCCTCCTGAGTTTTACAGAAAGAAATTAACATTTAATGTAAAAGAGCCTGCTTTGATAGCTGCCTGGGTGCCCCATTAAACATTTTCCACACCTCAGGGGAGACAAATATCCGGTCGTAAATTCCGATCTGTCATGGATTTTTTAAGTCACAGGTTGACAGAAGAAGTAGTTAATGCTCTTCTATCAGTATGCAGAGACCATTACAATCTTTAGCAATAGTCTTCAATGGACGCAGCAAGAGTTAGAGAGTAGATTTAAAAAGCAAAGCCCTTTGGTTTTGATCATGAGGCTCCTAGAAAAATGATAGCAGAGATTATTTCACCAACACAGCACTGAGTCAGTAACAAAATGTAATTCCCTGCTGGATGAGTGCCATTATTTGTTGTGATTGTAGTTATCACTATTCATCTTCTATTTACATACCATGTAAATGTATACCATACTTTGTAACAGCACATTGAAAACAAAGCCCCTGCTTAGAAGAATTTTAACACTTCTGCTCCAGTAGCAAATTTAATTCTATCAAATATTTAACAATGGCAGCAATGTGTGCATCCTGGAATTATGTGGAGCAACCATTTACATGTGCGATCCACAACTCCACCCAAAGCTGGAGGACAGTAACTGCAAAGAAAAAAATCACCCTCCCATTGTCTGAGTCCAAGATAATAATGCAGAAATGTAACTAGCCAAACAAGATCACACTGCTATGATTGTGAACTTGTACTCTCCAGTCTTCCACATCCATCCCTGGGTGATGGAAATGAGGGAAAGGAACAAAGAGAGGAGCCTAAGATCATCACTGGTTTGCAGAAGTTATGTACGCAAAGCAATTTTCTGCAGGCTGGGCTCTAATGCCCTTGTAACTTCCCTCCATTTTAACTAAGAAAGGGTTTTGGCTGTGATCCAGCATTCCTAACTTAAGCACCTGCATGGAATCTAAATTCTAGATGACCTGTAAAACTGTCCTCCTAAATAAGTGCCTAATTTCATCTGTATTGAAAATGGGAGAGGTGTCCGTAAAGGCCTTCAGAAAGGTGCTATTAACTTCTCTTGTCTAAGAAACTTTCCCTTTTTGCCTGTCAAGACCCTGACTACTTTCACAGGCAGACCTGCAAGCTCCATCACAGAGCAGCAGAAGTCTGCAGTTCTGCAGCATGCTTCATTCTTTGACATATGTTGCCAATTCAAACTCAACAGCTGCTTTCAAATTATTCAAAGACCCAGGTCTTTTCCCTTTCCACCATCTGACTCTAGAAAGCAGTATCTTTTGAAGGACTGTCCAAAACATCCAGAATTTCTAAAGGAAAGCAGTCTTCTTTCTACGAAAACAAGCTGCATTTCTCTTCAGCTTTTTACTTTAAGTTGCATCATCCTTTGCTGTTCTATCATACTGTAAGTGTTTCCAACTATGAGCCACTGAGTCATTGATTCAGCAGTAGCTGTATGAGAATGGGTCATCTGAGTCCACACCACTGGGCAGGCAGGAGGAAGAAGGCCTAGTCTGCACACCAGCTGTCAAGCAGTCTAATAGTAGGACAACAGTACTTTCCTCCAGATCAGCCTACTGACATGATCTCACAGTGGACACTGCTTACATGCTGTTGAACCTCCTCCTAATGAGTAGCAGTAGGCTCTGCCCATCCCTATGCTTTCTCCCTGTCCTGTAGATACTGCATTAATTGCTGCTTTTATCTAACAGGAACATGTAATTCAGCTGCCCAGAAAGCACCACATGGAGGATATATGACAGAACACACAGGACATGACTCAAATCTTTACCTGGTCACTAAACGGTATATAACATGCGACAGAGGGCAAAAGTCCCTGTCCCAAAGTTGCTGACTGTTACAATTGGCTGTTATTTGCTGTAGTCTGTGTTTGAATGTTGTGGTCTACGTTTCAGGTGGCTTTCTTGCAGCTGCATGGGAGGGTGGCAGGAAAGGGAGACCATCACAGTGCAGAAGGCCTCTTTCAAAGCTACGAAGTACTGACCAGCAAGAGAAGAGTCATTGCTCTCTGGCAGCCCTTAGGGGAGCACACGACTACAGCTATGTTCATTAACCTGCCCTACCTACAGGAGCATCTCTATCGAGGATAGCATTTGCATCAAGTCTGCCTCCACCGCACCACAAGGAAGTGGTAGAGCAGGGGGCGGGTGCGAGAGAGAGTCTGGCTTGGTCAAAAGGTGTTAAAACTGATGAAGTGATCAAGATAAAACGGATGTGGGGAGGAAAGCTGTCATTTATTGCTTCCTTATGTGACATTTATACTTCAACATTTTTCCAAAAACAAAATGAAGAAACAAAAAGTCACATCCAATCCCTTGTGTTTCTCCTGGCATGATACCTTTCTGAGAAAACAGCTTTTCTGAACTCACACCCAGCAACTTTCATGACCTTGATACAAATCTCTCAATCTTGGTTCCCTGTCACCCGAGTTAGCGAGAATCTTAGCTTTATCTCCCAAAATAACAAGTTTCTAGTCCTACCTCACTCACTGGAACTGGAGGATGTTCAAAAAGGTGGCTTGGTGAAGTTTAAAAAAGGCTAATAAATAAAAAAAAGCAGTCAGCTTAAAAACATATAAGCAAATTATTTTAACCTTCTGTTTTGTTTTTGTTTTTTAATTGTAGCAGGGGAGCTTTTCCTAGGGATTGTTGGAAGGTGGAAATAGGTGAGCTGCTACCAGAAACCAGGCTTCTGCAACCGGCTGTATGGACGCACCATTCAGCTCTGCTCCCAGCCAGAAAGCTGTGCCAGAAGAGCTAACCGAGTTCCTAAACTTACATGTTTGCTGCCCCACAGGGATTAGAACGATGCAAATGCAAAGGCAAACTACTCCCAAATCAATCTATGTGTCACCTAGCAGTAATCTAAACTCTGCAGTAAAAGGAATAATTCTAACTTTTACTCGGGAACAGCACAGGCGTTACAAAGGGCAATGCACTC
Source organism: Nestor notabilis (assembly GCF_000696875.1). NCBI lineage: Eukaryota > Metazoa > Chordata > Aves > Psittaciformes > Psittacidae > Nestor > Nestor notabilis. The sequence goes on along the minus strand of NW_009927246.1, from coordinate 2,083 downwards.
AGATGGCACGCCCAAGAGAGCACAAGTGATTTTAACACCAAAGGCACACCTTTTCTCACAGTCATGTCTAGTTTTTTGGCAGCAGAGAAAGATACGGAAAATTGCGCGGGGGAGAGACATTCCAGAATTGATATCCCAGTACTGGTATTCATTAATATTTTGAATAACTTCTGCAACAGGCACTTCTTTCTTTTCAGCCTAGGAGACACAAGAGCTTATTTCTAAACTGATTTCATTTGGTACAGGCTAGATTAACCATCCTCGTCAGCACTATTACACTTTACTGCAAGAGTAGACCCTAATTAGCCTTCCTGCCACCCATGTCCCTCAACACCAAAAGTGTTCACAGTTAAGGACAACTACAGACAAGCAAGGCGCTAAGCACAGCCTTAGATTAGCAATGCCTATGTGTGTGATTTGGCTAGGTTATTTTTGGTTTAGTTTACAGAAATAAGCCATTTTACTTGTGTTCCCATGCATGCATGTCTACTGGTGGGAGAATATCCCAGGGTGAGATTTCTTGTGTGATACAACTTTGTGAAATAACAAGCTGAGACTGCTGATGTTGAAAATGCAGCCTATTCTGAGTTCTTTTTAGCTTTTGGGGTTTTCTTCCCACATGCCTTTCTTGCAATAGGAGAGTTGCGCTCTGCCTCGGTACTTACGACAGCCCACAGGACCCCTCCCAGCCAGGCTGTGGAATCAGAGCGTAAGCTTCTTGGCACGCCTTTCGTTTCTGTTAAACTTAGAAGCCTCAGAAACAAAACTAAAACCTGCTCTCTCAAAATACACATTCTTCTCTCAGTCCCCAGAAAACCACAGCCTTAGCTACTACGAGATGACTATCTGGCACTGAGAGAAAAGCAAACCAAAAATTCAGTAAAGCTGGATTCTGAGGACATAAATGTCAGTGCAAAAGTTATTTCGGTCTGATTTACGGATACCAAGGCTGTGCTCTAAATGTATAGCCTGGATCATTTAGGAAAAAAAAAAACGAAAATCTGAAGGAGATAAATGACCTAACGTTTTATCCATGAGCACTGGGCAACGGCGAAGTCACATGGAATAATAACACTTAAGATGACAAATAAAAAGCGTTTGCTTAAAAATGAATGTTCAAAGAAAAGGCTGCCTTATTCTGTAGAAAAGCAAACATAGCTTTAAGCTCACTAATTCACACGTCATGAAACCTCACAGACCTACCTCAAATTCAGAAGCCTCTGGCCTCTATCCTTCCTTCACTCAGTAAAGATTTAATAGCGGATTACTTGAGTGAGGTCTCATATTGCTATAACCAAATTAATGACTGAAACTATTCACTGGTGTAACTGACCGCTCACACTGGGAAGTGATCACATAAAGGCTTGCAAATCAAACACTGCTCGTGTGATGTTTGCACTCACTTTGCCATGTGCTGTCTTTCCTTTAAAGTGTCAAACACTAAGAAGCCTGAAGCACATGTGTAGACCTATAAAGAAACGTTGCTTACTCATAAATCAGTGATTTACTGTGGGACACCACCAAGCAGAGCAGATTCGCTTTCACCACAAGGTACAGGACTGTAGGTACTCCTGCAGTTCCGAGCAAAGAAATGGGAGACACCAGCGCCAAGGGTAAGTCTGAGTTTCTTCGCACATCGAGTGGAAACAAAAACCCTCCACAACAGACCTGCTGACCACCTCTGCTTGCCCAAGTCCTTGTGCCCTGCAAAGGTCCACCACCGGCTGCCACCCTGGCACCCACAGCCCTGTCTCACCTGCTGTACACCAGGCACTCCATGTGGTTGATCTCCTTGTCCGAGCGGTAGCGGCTGTAATCTTCCCACAGGTCCTTGATGGCAGTGACCGCCAAGATGAAGAGCACGGGGGCCAAGGCCAGCTCCGGCTGGAAGGCGTTGACAGCCGGCACGAAGTTGAGGAGCGCAATGAACACAAAATAGACGTTGGCCAGGCGATGGAACTGCTCAAAGAGGTTCTTAGGCAGGAAGGAGAGTGCTGTGTATTTGGTGGTCTTGAGGCGGTTGCAGGCCAGGACCGTGCTCCTGGACTTCTCCGCCTCAGCCTCAGGTAACAGCAAGTTGGAG
>NW_009927245.1:36154-36401 GCF_000696875.1 Nestor notabilis | reverse complement strand
CAGGGACACCACACACTAAACTATGTCCAATCTGGCCTTGAGCACCACCAGGATTGGAGCATTCAGAACTTCCTTGAGCAATCCATTCCAGTGCCTCACCACCCTTACTATGAAGAACTTCTTCCTTATATCTAACCTAAACTTCCCCTTTTAAGTTTAAAGCCGTTACCCCTTGTCCTACCACTAGAGTCCCTAATGAAGAGTCCCTCCCCAGCATCCTTGTAGGCCCCCTTCAGATATGGGAAGG
>NW_009927245.1:0-36075 GCF_000696875.1 Nestor notabilis | reverse complement strand
TCCTCTGGACTTGCTCCAACAGCTCCATGTCCTTTTTGTGTTGAGGACACCAGAACCGGACACAATACTCCAAGTGAGGTCTCATGAGAGCAGAGTAGAGGGGCAGGACCACCTCCTTTGGCCTGCTGGTCATGCTTCTTTTGATACAGCCCAGGATACGGTTGGCTTTCTGGGCTGCAAGCGCACACTACCTGCTCATGTCGAGTTTCTCATCAACCAACACTCCCAAGTCCTTCTCCACGGGGCTGCTCTGAATCTCTTCTCTGCCCAACCTGTAGCTGTACCTGGGGTTGTGCTGACCCAGGTGTAGGACCTTGCACTTGTCTTGGTTAAACTTCATGAGGCTGACATCAGCCCACCTCATAAGCATGTCCAGGTCCTTCTGGATGGCATGCCTTCCCTCCAGCGTATCAACCGAGCCACACAGCTTGGTGTGGTCAGCAAACTTGCTGAAGACGCACTGAATTCCATTGTCTATGTCACTGACAAAGATGTTGAACAAGACAGGTCCCAGCACTGATCCCTGAGGGACACCACTCGTTACTGGTCTCCAAATGGACATTGAACCATTGACCACAACTCTTTGTGTGTGGTCATCCAGCCAGTTCTTTATCCACTGAGTGGTCCATGTATCAAATTGATGTCTCTCCAATTTAGAGACAAGGATGTCGTGGAGGACAGTGTCAAATGCTTTGCACAAGTCCAGGTAGATGACGTCAACTGCTCTGCCGCTGTCCATCAGTTATGTAGGCCCATCATAGAAGGCCACCAAATTGGTTAGGCAAGATTTCCCCTTAGTGAAACCATGCTGGCTGTATCATCTCTCCTTAATTCTTCTCTTCCTTAGTTTACATAGCCTGATCTATTCAGTCCTTTCTTACATATTTCTAAGCATCTTTCTGAACATTAAGATTCGTTATAAGCAATCTCAAAATGTTCTAAGCATGCACATGCATATAATTAAATGTATGTTCCTTGCTTGCCTCCAGGCAGTGTGTGTTACTCATCCCCTTTTGGGAGGGATAGAACAGATTCCCCAACTGCACACCCCTTCTGTGGGAGATTTGGATGCTCCAGATCTGTGTGTACCCCTGATGCTTCCTACGACCTGGTGACACACATGAACACCTCACAGGAACCCACACACCCGCTTCGAGGTGTGAGTCCCCTCATGCTGTGCCCTGCACATGCTGCCGTAATTGTATGCGGGTTGCTCCTGGCACCCCACAGGCAAAGATTGCGATGCTTGTGGGGTGGCTGCCAGCAGTGTCAAACCATGAGCTGACTGCTGTTGTTTCCATTCCAAAGTCTCCTCTATGTTATAATTTCCATGCTGCTTATCTATCTGTATCTTTTCAAGCTGACTCCATCTTTGTTTCAGAGGTCTCTCGTAATTCTCAGGTTACTGTTTGAACCGTCTGGTGTTTGTATTCCTCTTTCAAATGCCTGTTGAGATGACTTTTTGTTTGATTGACCCATACCATTTACATTCACATTCCTATTTTAAAAATTATTGTTATCCAAGCCATTTGCCAAGGGTGGACCAGGTGAGCACTCCCATATGTGTTTCTGAATTTCAGACTTACTGATCACTAAATACACGTTAGTGGACTAAGGCTCGTCTTCTAGATTTGGAAGATATGAAACTTTAAATTTTAGTTAATTTTTACTTTTATTTCCCCCCAAACTCAAGGTAGTGCAAATTCAAAGCATCTCTCCTTAATATCTAGATATGATGCTTCAAATAATTTCCACAGATCCAGCTACTAGGAAGAGAAAAATAAAATAATTTAGGATTGTCAAGAAATTGAGGAACAGAATAGTTTGTGGTTTTTTGGGTTTTTTTTTTATAATAAAGACAAAATATCGGCATGATCATGTTAAACACTTAATATATTCTGATAATGAAATGGTTCTGTGTTTTGCTGACCACTGCTTGCTTCATTCAAACTCTAAGAGGACCAACTTAAACACAGCCTAAGGTGAAACACAGTCCTGGTTGTTGAAGAAAAACATGATATTCACAGTGTGTATCAGTACTAGCCACTGTTAAAGGAGACTTGATTTATATAACTCTCAGATCTCTGTCTTTTCAGTCTCAGAGCATGTATCATCATCACTAGATAATTAGGCCAGTCTTATCCAAAAAGAAGGATAGGGAATAGCTAAAAATTATGGCAATGAGACATGCAAAGACATCTGAGCAGTTACCATTACCAAATCAGTAAGAGAAGAAGTAAAAGGAAGAGCAATAATCAGCCTTTTTATCATTTGTCGGTACCTGGAGAATCATCGTGTGCAGGCTGCTCTTTGTGATTGAGAATTGTGAATACTAAGGAGCAAAATTTTCTCATATTCTCACATTCTGGGAGGTCACATTGCCATGTAGGCTATAAAGGGTTAAAATGCTTTGGATTTGTAGCTTAATAATGGAATTTGGTCTGTGACCTTAATGTTACAAATGATCTACATGTGTCTGTAAAAACATTACATCTACAGTTAAAATGCAATACAATAGCAAAATCTGTAAGTCTTCAAAAAAAGGTCTGAAAAGAACGCTGCCCTTTGGCTACATCGTTTAGTCCTGATAAAAATCTCTTCATTTCTTTTTTCCTAGCAGAGGTCTTTGTAGGGTCTCATGTCTTCAGAGCAGAAATGGTAAGAAGGAAGCTAAGGACCATGCATTACCGTTACCTTGTCTTGAAGAATTTGCTGTATTGAGCACATTAAAGCCTAAGATGAATGGCCTTTTCTTGGAACTCTTCAAAGGTTCTTTAAATAAAGTACTACAAGGAGACCTAACCCTCTGGTGACTTGGTCTTCAGTGGGTATGCACAACCAGGAGAGCTGAAGCCAGTCTGAAGCTACAGCATAGGTGGAGGTTAAAATTGTTCAGGCTGAGTGCTTCATGCACTCATGCAGGGATTCACATTCAGCTTAGGAAAACAGATTTGGAGAAATCTACCATTTGTTCAGTAATGGATTTCACTGCTTCTTTCTCTTTTCCCAAGACATCCAGCAAAATCTTTCCCAAAGAAATATTGAGAAGCCCTCGTCCACTAGAATTTCCTGGAGAAGAAAGGGACTGGTTGTCCTTCAGTTTGGAATTAGCCTACACATATCACATGCTTGCTTTAACAGATGACTGTTTCCTGATACATGACTAAATAAATAGCAAGTAAAGGTCTTACACTCTACGTGATGAATTAAAGATTTCCTAAACAAGATTAATTCATTAATGTAAATTATTATAAATTTTTCTGAAGGAAATTTGCCTGAGTACATAAAGCTCAAATATAAAGAGACAATCTTGTAAGGTATTGGATATTCTTAGATCCAGCTGGGAATGCTCAGTGCTAATGAAAATCAGGCTTGAAGTCGCAAGCTTTGAAGATTATTTAGGTATTGCATTATCTAATTATAAGGATGGTATTTAGATAACTTGTAGCATTAAGATCAATATAGTTCAATTTTAACATCCAAAGTTAATATTTTTTTTTATATTAAATTCTTATATTTTTAACAACAATAGATGTGGAACACATTCATATAAACATGTATAATTATGTTAGGTAGGAATTAAAGGTCTATTAGCATTAAGAATTTATGATTGGCCTGCTTCTTTCAATTATCTTCATTTGAAAAATAGAAATAGTCATATTAAATACAGCCCTGAAGTTCAGAAAATGGACTGAGGTTCCTCAGTATGCTTTTGAATTGGCTGTCCAGTCCCTGTGCAGAATTTGAGATTTTTGTTGCTTTTTTTCCTGTTTTAAAGAAAAGTTCTTCATCAAAATGGCACACTGATGGCTTCTCTCTCTCTATCCTAGAGATAGCAAGTTACTATTATTATTATGGATGGAAATACTAAAATATAGATGGAGACACCCACACTCCCATTTACAGAAAAAGATGAAAGCAATCACTTCACAAGTTGCTAGTGATAACACACAACAAAACTGAGTTACCTCATGCAGTTTTGTGCATGTGCATGTATTTTTTGTGTGTTTTATGGGGCCAGGGTGGAAAGCTTTAAACATCAGTGTTTAAGTTTTTGATTTTATTGTCTTCCAGAGGAACAAGAACGCCTTCCCCACTGCTGTGTGGCCTGGAATCCCGCTGCAGCATCAGCAATCAGGCTTTCGTCTCCTGCAGGATAGGTGCTCGCCACTTTTCCACTGGCAAAAGGATTCTGAAAGATGCTGAAAGTTAACCAGCATAGTTAAGTGAAGAGTAGCATTACTTTTTATGGCGTGAATTTGAGACACAGCAAAGTCTCAGCTAGAGCCCACTGCAGTGAGCTGAGGATCTGTCATTGTCCTCCTTGGCTTTTGCCTCACCTTCCTCAGTATTTCAGCATCATGAGCAATTGTTGCTTTAACAGCTTTTGTGTAATTTGCACATAGAAATCTATCCCTCGGGCAGTTTTCTTTCATGCTGCAGAATAAAGGTGTCTGGTGACATGGCTATGGGCTAAATGACAACTTAAGTGTGTTATACTATAAATAAATAATTGCTGCAATCTTTAAGACAGAAAAATGGCAATTATGGCTTAGCCCTGTGGGGTTAGCGTTCATTATGTCCAGCACTTCAGAACTACTGAATTCTATGGCAAGTAAAGTAGGAAGGGTAAATTACTTCTCAGACAATTATTTTATTTAAATGTGTATCACTTTTATTTAAAATACTTTCTTACAAGCTGTCTGCTCTTGGTAAGGGAAAACTCATTGAAGAGATAAATAGCTGGATAAATGATAGGCAAATGACAACAAAGAACTGTATTTCAACTGTGATTTTTTGTGAATACATCTTCAGTGATAATGGAGGAATAGTTAGATTTTGCGGAGGTAACATAAAATTTATCTTGGCAATGTTCTCGTTATCTTAAGATGCTGTGAGTGTGCTTGTCCTATGACATATACGAGTATCCTGAGAGAAGATAATAATTTCTACCAGCTCGCTGCCTATTTCAGGATACTAGTTCTGTGCACTATTGTAAATCCAATTAGCCAGAGAATCTTGAACAAATAATTTCACCTCTCTGTGCCCATTTCTGTCACCATTTTTGTTTTCTCTTCTTGCATTATGAGAGCTTTGCTAGAGCATTTATTTATTTAACTGTGACTTAGAAAGTGCCTGCAATAAGAACTCAGCACTCAACTCAGGTGCTGTCTTCAGGTTTAAAAAGGAAAATTAAGATCCTGACTGAAAATAACTATATTTCACCAAGTTCATCAGTGCTTGGTGAAACTGGGCTCTCTTTAATTTGACTGCTTCCTCCACTGATATAGCAGAATAGGTGACTGAGGAAACTCAGTGATTTTTTTTAAAAAAAGGACAAACTATGCTTTTCTCAAACTACTTAATTTTCAGTAACACTAGAGCATGCTTATATGCTTAAAGTCTCTGAAGGAGGGTGAAATTATAATGTAAGAAGAAATAGCCAGTATATTTACTTTCATTCTGGCTCAGGTTAAACATAAGCATCTAGGTACCTTTTTGAATCAGATACTCACAGTAAGGGGACCCAGTCTCCCATCTCACAGTCTTCACTCAAGAAAAAGCTTACCATTCTGCTTGCCCAGATAGGAACTTACTAGCTGATAGCTGTAGAAAGTGAGAAATGATAGTATGACTCCTCATAGCTATAGATTCCTCCCTATGCAACACTATTTCCTAAAGCCATGATTGCCCAAAGGTATTTTACACAACTTTACATAAAGAAACAAAGCAATGAAGTCATTCACAGTCCATAAAGATGACTATGCATGAATTCTGTGCAGAATGGAGGCCAGGGTGAATTCCTGTACTGAACGTGCATCAGTCTCTGTGGCTGGTATAAAACAAAACTAACAAAAAAATTACAAAATATTTTTCAAAACTATTAATATATCATCTGGTTTGTAGCTTATTTTATTTTTTTCAGAGAGATCATCCTTTTTTTTTTCCCCTGTCTTTGTCTCTAATGTGGAAATCACAGTTTTATGTAAAAACTCGAAACATTATCAAGGTGCCTCCCGAGAGCACCAGTGCTAGAAACCATTTGTCTCATAGTTCTTACAAGATGTCAGCAAATATTGGACAACTTTTGGCTCAGTTCTAGTCTTCCCTCAGCTTATGCCACTGAGGATAGAAAATCTTTAATACTAGTTTTGATAGCAATTTTAAGCACAAGATCTACAATAACAAAAATAAGTTGCAAATCCACTTTTTTTTTTTATTTGAGAAAGAAAAGATTATTGTTTAAAGGTATGTTGCAGAAAAGCCATCTTCCAGCTTCTTTCTTTGTTCCTCTGTATTTCAAATGTGCTGATGTATTTCACACCTTTTCATTAAAAGTGCTTGTCCTGCATACTTACAAAAACATTAGATGATTCTCAAACAGAGATACACAAAATTCAATGTATTATGTTTAACACTGCATTTCAGACATGGGCTTTATTATCGTGTGAATAAAATAAATGAAGTCCATATTCTATAGATCAGTTCTTAATTCTATTTTTTAAATTAAATAATTTGTGTGTGGTCACACTCTCCTTAGACAAATACTGACTGTTGATTGAGACACAATATATCACTACTAAAGAGAAAAAATAACAGTAACTGTACATACTGCTTGTCGTGGTTTAAGCCCAGCCGGCAACTTGGAACCACGCAGCTGCTCACTCACTCCCCCCCCTTTTTCTTCCTCCCCCCGCTCCCGGAGGGATGGGGAGGAGAATCGGAGGAATGTAACTCCCACGGGTTGAGATAACAGCTCTCCAGTAACTAAGGTATAATACAAACCACTACTGCTACCAATAATAATGATAAGAGGAATAACAAGGGAAAAGGATACAACCGCTCACCACCCGCCCACCGATACCCAGCCCGACCCGAGCAGCGATCTGGGCCTTCCGGGTAACTCCCCCCAGTTTATATACTGGGCATGACGTGCTGTGGTATGGAATAGCCCTTTGGCCAGTTTGGGTCAGGTGTCCTGTCTCTGCTTCCTCCTGGCTTCCCCTCCTCTCTGGCAGAGCATGAGACTGAGAAAGTCCTTGGTCAGAGTAAACATTACTTAGCAACAACTAAAAACATCGGTGTTATCAGCGTTGTTCCCAGGCTGAAAGTCAAAACCACAGCACTGCACCAGCTACTAAGAAGGAGAAAAAATGACTGCTGTAGCTGAACCCAGGACACTGCTAAATAAGACGACTGTTTCAAAGTATCTTTAAAGAACCATGATTTTTTACCTATATACTCCTGTGAAGAAAAATTATAAAACTGATAAATTCATGTAGTCTTTCCATAGTCTTTTCAGAGATAAAAAGGAACTATGTAGATGGTGATACATCTTCTGATAATGCCGGCAAACTCATTAGTGTACTGTGATATCCATTATATAGAACATCATACGGATGAAAGCTATTAAATGAGAAAATGGTCTTGAGTTCTCTCTCAGTAAAGGAACTATGATTTATTACTCAAATTGATAAAAGTAAAATGAAGGGTAAATTGTACTTATGATGCATAGTGGGGAAGTTCTAAGCCTTACTTAAGTATAAACCAGTGCTCTGCCAGTGCTTCAGTCATAGAGTGACTGTACCATCCAAAAGTTAGTGTTCAGCCTTAGGACATTTGTTGACTGACAGACTTGTGTTTAACAGGATATAAATGCAAACAATGGAGGAAGAAAAGTGCTGGTAAATGGGACTGCACAAATGACATCAAAAAGTGCCTAACAGTATGATATGCAAAGGTTCACCCTTAAAAGAGTCTTAAAAATTATGAATACAGTATATGGCCTGTAAAATCAGAAACTTATAAAGTTATCTTAGTCTGACAGTATTTCCTCTAATCAGGAAAGTGTTCCTTATTTCTTTCCTTATTATCTTACTATCTGGACTTTGGAATGAGGTATAGTAATTAAATATCACCTGCTTTTTACTCTTGTTACTGCCTTTTGGTTTTGCCATCGGTATCAGACATCTTTTCTGCTAACTGCCCTTTCTATTGCTCTCTGAGTGACCAGTAGAAAGTACCTCTACCCAGATTTTCATCTTCTACTGTGTTGTACTGTGTGCCTCTTTTATGCAGTGTTAGATACTTGAAAACATGTCTTTCATTCCCTGAATATTTTCCAAATGCTCACCATCTCAAGAAATGCAGCAGTAATAAATGGTAGCTATGCCATATTTTTCACACAATGTAATGTTGCCTTTCCTCAGTGTCAGGTCTAGTGTTTCAGTGAGTTGTAGAGGTTTGTTCTTTAACCACTCACTTTCCATTTTGCATACCTTAATACAGTTTATATATATATTGCAACTGACCTGTGGAACCTTACCAGTAGTTGCGTACTCTGTGTTTAGGTTTCAGCTGACCTTCTGCCCCAGGTGTATAGAGTGTATGACGCTTGTGATACTAGCTTTAAAATCTCTGGGATTGTTCAATGCTCATTGAAACAAAAATCAGTCTTGCACAAACCCATTTCTCCCATCATTTTTTAATAGGAAAGTGATGATTTGTGTCACTTCATTCTTGTGATTTTACATATCCTGAAATGCAATTTTTACGTTTTTTTCCCCTCAGCCTGCACTATTCCACTTCTGAATACCGTTGAATTGTCTGGAGACTTTGATGCAAAGACGTGAAGATTTTTATATGTGTTGGTAGGCATCTGTGTGCTACTTGGGAGGCTTGCTGTATGTGGTGTCATTTTTGACTCTTCAGTTGTCTTATTCTCACCTTGCAGTGCCATGAGTCATAGCAGAAGTGTACAGTCATCACCAGTACTTTTAAAAAAGTGTCATTAGAAGTTTTCTAATGGCTTATTATAAGTGCTTATCCATCCCCTTTAATTATGGATCATTCCATTCCAAAAAATCCACAGTCAGAAACTCCTCTGGCAGCTGAGTGTTTTCTCCTCTTTAGCTGTCAAGCGTCTAAGCAGCATAGGCTTCTAGCTGTGCTTCAGTACTCTGCTGAAGCATTCTCACATTCTTATCAAGCAGTTTTTCTGTATGTGGCCTCAGTTAACATTTCTCTTCATTCTGTCTAATGCCTTCTTGTTGGTTTTTGGTCGTTTTCCATGCTGTTTCAGTGTTCACACATCTCAAAGACTCACAGACCTCAACAGGGCAGGAGTAAAGCTGGAGAGAATGCACTGTTCTTAGAAATCATTGGGCAGCATGTACATTCTTTGGCTTGGCCTTGCTTTTAGAGGTCACAATATTCACAAATTTATCACTAAATATGACAGAACTGCAACCATGCATTTGCAGATGGTATATGCATGCTGATTTGACTACATGTCCGTCTTCCTCATCCAGGTTCCCTACTGGTAAATACACTTTTCAAGACCTGCCACTGCTATGCTCAAACTGAGATAGATAGGTTAGAATTGGCTAGTTCTAACTAACTTGGTAGTTATGTTTTGCCCATGAAATCTGAAATTTCCTTTTCACAAAAGTATAACTCAGGAAACAAAAAAAAAAAAATCCCTCTTGGTAAATTAAAACTTTTTGGTTAAAGGAATCCCTCCCAAGAGTTCAGTTAGTCCATATACAGGCCATGTTTCTTTTATGTTTGAAAATGATAACTCTGCATCTGCATATAATAACTGACTTACACACCACAGTACAAGCAAACAGGTTTTTTTCTCATCAGATTCCATCATCCCCCAAAAAATGTTATATCATGTCAGTTTTACTTTAAGTGCTCTGTCAATATTTGGAGCAACAGCAGGATAAAACTCTTAGAATTTTATACTTTAAGCACAGAACCATTTGAGGTTTAATGCACATTTCTAACATAAAGTAAGGAAAGATAGCATTCCTCTAGTTCTTAAATAATCCATGCACATTTCTTTTCATACTGGAAATTTCATATTAGCTGAATAGGACACCATCATGTCTTCAGGCAACTTGTATTATGTATTCAATGACTATAGTTTAAGCTAAAACATCAAGATTAAGCTCTCCAAAACAGCCTAAGGGATCTAATCTCATTATATTCAGGATGAAGAATCTCACTGGAATCTGAGTGCCTAACACCCTTACGTGTGTTTAAAATACTAGCCAAAATTCCCATTTTATGAAAATCAATTGGGAAAAAAGTTACACTAATGGCTTTAGATTTACTGCCTACTTGGTTTCTAGGTCACATTTGATAACTTGTAACCTGAATTATCTTCTTTCCTTTAATGCCAGCGAACTATTCAATAGTTCTTTTTTGCCATCACTAGGAAACCATGCAAATCAGGTATCCAATAGTGTTACTTGAGATGGAGCTAAATTACAGTTCCAACTTAGACACTTTTGCCTTTTGCTGACACTTGTAAAATCACTAGACTGTACTTAGGAGAATTTTCATATCTTGATTTGAACTTAATAAAGGTGATAGGTTTAAAATTAAGTTGATTTTTAAATGTTAAATGTGCAAATGTCACTGGAAAGTTGATCATGTCTAAAAGTCAGATATTTTAGTTAAGTAAGTAAATGTAAAAGAAAGCACTAGTCCCTAGGCTTTGCTATAATGGCACTGCACTATCTCCTTACAGAAGACAAGTTTTTAATAAGTATTGTTATCATCTAGCTATGAGATTATGGTGTGCATACTGAAAAGGCTCCTAGGCTGACATGCTTAATGTTACTTCTCTGAAGGGGAATGGGGACTAGCTTCTGATGTAAGCAAGAGAGGAGAACAAAACCAGTCTGCAGCCCCTACACCTGTGGAGGCTGAACCTAGAGAGGTAAGCTCCTAAGCAATAAACAACTGCATCACATTTCTTTATTCTGAGCCACTGAGTTCTCTTATGGTATTTTATGGCATTTCCTAATTCTCCTAGTTTTTCAGTCTCTTAACATATGTAAGTTTTTACCAACATGTCATTAAAAATACTCCTTTTATAAGCAGAGTTATTCTGTGGTAGAAAATTCCTAAACTGTGTAGACAGATGTGTTTGAAGACCCTTTACTTTTTTTGGAAGACAGATTGTGAACCAAGAAATGTAACATGAACAAAATTTAAGATGCAGAGGAAAACAATTTAAGTAAATATTTGATGAAATCTTACTCATGTAGAAACATCTAGGTAATGGTAAATGTTGGCATTATTGTGAGATGGAAGACAGATATTAGCTATTAGGTGTAGTCTGGGAATAATCAGATAGGACATATCTTGATGCAAATATAAAATTTAGGTCACCAGATACGCTGTCATTATGCCTGTTTTTTTCCACTGCTGCAATCAGTGTTCAAAATGCTCATGCATAAGTAAGTATAGAAGCCTGAACTTTCAGATATACCAGATAGTCCTTCAATGATATGACAGAATAAAGCATACTAAGAGTAAATATAATTTGTCATCAAAGGCTCTGATGCCAAAGCACAGTGTACAGATATTGAAAATTTACGTATCTTGTATTGCTAAAGGTAATTATCAGAAAATTACACTTCATTTAGTCTGTGTACTGAAAAAAAAGCTTTAGGAGGCATTTCATTTCACACCATATCCTTTTAGCAGAAAGAGAACTGAGTACAGCTAACCTAACATCTCACAAATGATAATAAGTTTTCCAATTTGTATGAATAAAAATGTGATGAAGTTGTAATAAATGCAATTACCTCTCTGACTTAAAAGCCATTTAATGTTTGCTAAGATCTAATTGAAAGGTTTACATTCCTTTCACTTTTCTTTTTAAAGTAGTGCCATTTATTCTAACTATAGAACTCTGGTATCTATCCAGAATAAAAAACCCAAATCAAATAAAATTTAATCAGACACCCCAAATGAGATGCTCCACTTTTTTTTTTTTTTTTTTTTCTCAATTAAAGAGATTTGCTGACTCTGTTCACATGTCACTTGGGACTTGATCCTGGACAATATTTCTCCATATTTTCATATGGAGAAGGAACAATTGTGGTGTTATAAATGTAGGCACATTTTTTATGAGAACAGTGATAAGGCCACAGCTTTTGTTCTCATGAAATGGTGATCTTGACACAATAAAATCTCTGTTTTAATAATCCATCACATTGTTAACACTAACTGTTAGAATGTTCCATGGTGTTCAATAATGAGTATTATGGTTCTGCACAAGTGTCTTAAAGGCTGATTACCCATATGTCTCTCCATTTCTAGGAAGACATGCACTGTGCTGGCAGCCAACCTGTCACATAAGTTGTTATAAGTCACCTTGTAGCTGATGTCCACTGCTTTGCAGTTTCTGAAGCATAGCATGCTTTGTTTGGTTTTGTCTTTTCATTGATACTGTGTGCTGTAGTGGCTTTCCTCCATTTTAGGTCATAGAATCACTGACATGAACATGGTTACCTTTAAGCACTTTTAGTGTAACTTCAGGTACCATATTTTTTCATGTACTGCAGTCTTATAACAGACTCTTTTCTTATTTCCCCCCCCCCCCCTCAGTAGTATAATGGTAAATCCAGTACTGTTGATTTCTCTTGTAAATCTTTTCTAGTCACCAGTTCCAGTTCTGAAGAATTTCATCTGTTCCATAATTCCTAATATTTGTACTTCTTGCTTTTTTCTTTTCTTTCTTTCTTTCTTTCTTTCTTTCTTTCTTTCTTTCTTTCTTTCTTTCTTTCTTTCTTTCTTTCTTTCTTTCTTTCTTTCTTTCTTTCTTTCTTTCTTTCTTTCTTTCTTTCTTTCTTTCTTTCTTTCTTTCTTTCTTTCTTTCTTTCTTTCTTTCTTTCTTTCTTTCTTTCTTTCTTTCTTTCTTTCTTTCTTTCTTTCTTTCTTTCTTTCTTTCTTTCTTTCTTTCTTTCTTTCTTTCTTCCTTTCTCTTTCTTTCTTTTTCTTTCCTTCCTTCCTTCCTTCCTTGTTTCTTCCTTTTTCTTTCCTTCCTTCCTTCCTTGTTTCTTCCTTTCTTCGTTCCTTTCTTCCTTTCTTTGTTCCTTTGTTCCTTTCTTCCTTTCTTTTATTTCTTTCTTCCTTTTCTTCCTTTCTTCCTTCCTTTCTTCTTTTCTTTCTTCATTTCTTTCTTCCTCTTTCTTTCTTTCTTTCTTTCTTTTCTTCCTTTCTTCCTTCCTTTCTTCTTTTCTTTCTTCCTCTTTCTTTCTTTCTTTTCTTTCCCTCCTTCCTTCCTTCCCTCCTTCCTTCCTTCCTTCCTTCCTTCCTTCCTTCCTTCCTTTCTTTTCTTTCTTTCTTCATTTTCTTCCTTTCTTCCTTCCTTTCTTTCCTTCCTTCCTTCCTTTCTTTCCTTCCATTTCTAGGTCAATTTTTACTTAAGTAACTTCAATTAGTAGTCACTGGGGTTTATTACTGATGACAGAACCACATTTCAGCTTCTTCTCTGAATCTAGGCATCCCTTCACATGAATCAGGACAAACAGGGGCACCCACAAAAGAGCACACCCTTGTGCCAAGAAGTACATTTGCCCATGCAGTTTATGTTGATTAAAATCTGTTGAGTTTTGGTATTTGTCTTGTGAAAATATAAGACAAAGCTGTGTGATATCATATGCTTTTATACTAAAGCTCAGTTGGAAAAGCACTTTTCCAAATATGAAAGACTGAAGCCTTGAGCAACCTAGTCTAGTGGAAGGTATCCCTGCCCATGGCAGGGGTGTTGGAACTAGGTGATCTTAAGGTCCTTTCCAACCCAAACCATTCTATGATTCTATAAGCATGATTCACACCTTCTATGTCTACAGATACCTTTTCCTCCTACATCATGTTTGAGTTGAACAGTCAAATACTTATGGTTAGGGAATACGATAAGGGTGGGCATATTCTTGTTGATGTTTTTTCAGCTTAGCAGTAAATTAAATATTCATTGAATCAGAAAGAGAGTAAGAATTACTTTATTGCTTGCTGGTTAGGGAGGAATAATAAGAATAGCATTCTAGTCCTTTGCTTCAATAATACCTTAATATGAAATTTGTTAATATGAAACCCATAGCAATTCATTGGAAAAGGAACTGTAACTTGGGTCTCTCCATCTACTATGAGACTAGAGTAATTATCATTAAATCAGTCTATTTCCAATCAAATAAATATTTAACTATATATGTATCCTGGTTTCAGCTGGGATAGAGTTAATTTTCTTCATAGAATATGGTATATTGTTGTGGTTTTGATTTAGGATGAGAATAATATTGATAACCCACTGATGTTTTTAGTTATTGCTAAGCAGTATTTATACTAAGTCAAGGACTTTTCAGCTTCTTATGCCCTGCCAGCAAGAAGGCCCAAGGGGCACAAGAATGTGGCAGGGGACACAGCCAGGACAACTGACCCAAACTGTCAAAAGGGATATTCCATACCACTGTGGCATAATGTTCAGTATATAAAGCTGGGGGAAAGCTTGCTGAGGAACACTACTTGGGAACTGCTTGGGCATCAGTCAGCAAGTGGTGAGTGACTGCATTATGCATCATTTGTTTTGTATATTCTAGTTCTTTTATCATTATTGTCATTCATTAATATGTCTCATTAAACTGCCTTTATCTTAACACATAAATTTTCTCACTTTTACTCTTCCAATTCTCTACCCCATCCCACTGGGGGTAGGGGAGTGAGCAAGCAGGCATGTGGTGCTTATTTGCCAGCTGGGATTAAACCACAATAATATGCATACTGAAAATTGCAACAAGGCAGAATTAGAAAAACATCTTCAAAATACTCTGTAGTTTGTTGGTGACCACATACACATTAGAGATTCAGATGACTCATACAGAGTTTCCCCACCTCCTGGGCACTGAAGTCCTGGATTAAACTACACCTTAACACCTCAATAGATCTTCTTACTCAGTTTGTATTTTTTTCATGCTGATCCTGTAATTGCTTCAGTGTACATGCAAAGTATCCTGAAATCCATCTAACTAGAAGAACTGGTTAACAGTTGTCAGTGAGGTGTGAAGTATGTAGCTATTCCAGATTTATACAGCTTGGTTTTTAGTGGAAACATAGGCAACTGCACTTCATAAATGTGAACGAAAGAGATACTAAGATCAAAAGCCAGACTACCTTCAAACAATAAAATAGAGTACAAACTTGTATTTTTCCTTTATCTTCCTTTATCCTCCTCTCTTTCACCTTCCCTGCACACCCACACCCAAATGTTTGTTTCAAAGTTCTTGTCTGTTAGGTTCCCAAAGATGCAGGTTTTGACATTGATTTATCTGCGGGGCTGAAGTCCATGTTCAGGTAGTGGTTAAATGTTTATCCACTTGACTTCTAAAGTTCACTTACTCACAACACACATAAAAGGAAAGATATTATATTCATCCATGATATGAAATGAGTTTCTTAAGCATTCAACTTTTATAACAGCTACACAGCTTACTCCATTTTCCTTAACCAGGCTATGCTTTTACTTGAAGTTAGACAAGAAATTAGATAGTTGGGTGAATCAGGGCCATAAATCTTACAAGAAATATAGTATTATTGTCATTGGCTAAGCAGTTGATTGTTACCCAACAAGCATTAACTGTATTTTTTATGTTGACAGTGATGCACTTTATGTAGATAATTAAAAAAGAGCTCCAATTTTCATTATAAGCTTAAGTATCTTCTCAATCCAGATTAGACTTAATAGAGCTATTTACATGCACATTTGATTGATTTGGAGGTTTGGCTTGCAAACAAATTGACATTGTTAAAGTTATTGACTGACTCACCCAAAATTTCCTTATTTTATTGATCTACTGAAATATTGTCAGCACAATAACAAACCTTTTAGCCAAGTTCTAAACTTGAATCAATAAGTTTATTACTGTACTATTCATAGAATGACTAAACAATACTGGTCTTCAGTGGCTTTCTCTGAATTTATGAATTAGCAGTAAGAGTTTTTAAATGACAAATTAGGGTTTGAATGTTAAAGCATACAACAAAAAATTTTGTAAATAGATGTGTAACTCTAAACCAAAATACAAAAGTAATTTGGTTTTGAATTTAACTAATAGAATAATTTTTATACCAACAATTTACAATTCTCAAAAACAATTATGCAAACCTTGTGTGAAAGTAGTTTGAAGAACTGCTCATCCATGTGGTTTGTGGTACAAAAAGTAATAGGGACATCTGTACAGTTCAGCTGTACAAAAAGGCTTTAGCACTGGATTTATTCTGATGTTTGTTAGTGGACAATTTGGGCTTTTGATTTTTAACATATTTTTATTTCTGGTTTATTAGGGTAAAATAGTGAAGATAAAAAGAAAGGCTTGGGCAAGCCCTGGGTAGTAGGATTTACAAATTTACCTAAGCAATTTAAATGTTCAGCACTCACTAGTCTTTCTGACTGACATGACAAACATTGTTTGTAAGGATCTTGTACTTGTTGGATTTTTTGAAGATTACTTCTGATTGATAGAAAAAAGTATATGGAAGTTACTAAGTGATATGAAGGTGACAAAAGTGAGATTGTTCAAACCAAAGGAAACTGAAATAAGGTAATAAGTTGCATAAAGTAATAGAGACATAGATCTCACTGAAGCAATTTTGCACATTTTCCAAATGGATCTGTACAATTCCCTGAAAGTGATCTGTCTTCTTGTCATTTTGTAAAAGCTATATTTATTTCAAGAACAGAAAGTTGTAAACTGTGAGGAATGTTTCTTTGAATTATTTTACTTAATTAATTGAATAATTCATTCCTCTGAACAAATACTGTAACATGTAGGTGTGAAGGTACCTCTGTGGAATATCTCCATGTTTTATCTCCTCAGCAGTGTGTTAAAGCAGATTAACATCAAACTTTAAAAGACAAACATCAATTTTTTTTTTTAATTTTTTTTTATTTTTTATTTCCCAAAATGCTTTAAAGTTAGAGCTTTAAGAAAACATGAAATTTTTGTCACTGGGTTCAATGAATGCAGGACTTCATGTATAAATCTAGAAAATAATTCTGAGTATATAAAAAGACCAAAATCAAAACAAAACAACAGAGCAAATAAAAAAGTCATAGAATCACAGAATAGTTTGGGTTGGAAGGCATCTTTAAAGGTCATCTGGTTCCAACTCCCCCGTGTCACATCTCGTCAAACACCCTCTGGGAGTAACCTGCAACTATAACCCATCTTTTCTTCCTCATGGAGGTGGTCATGATAGGGGGAGCAGGCCTTTCTGACCTTGGCAACACCCCAGGTGTAGATGGACTGTCCTCCGTATCACCCATTCAGAGCCTCATCCTTGTACTCTGTAGACCAGGGGAGGGACTTGGGAAGGAGAGGTGGGCAAGGAGAGTTGCCTGCTGCCCCAAGCACAGACTTGCCACCATTCATTCCTTTCCCTTAAGCTACTGCCTTCAGCCTGGCAGGGGGAGGACACAGGATCCCCTTGATTGTGTTTTTCTCTGGGTTGTTTTTTTTTTTTCTATTTCCTGTTTCTGCCTCAAGGAGGGCACAGCATGGTTCTACTAGATTCTCTCTTTCTCAGGCTTCCTGACACTCCTTAACCTTTCTATTTCCTGTTGTAGTCTGCTGCCACGCTGAGCAAATCACTTGGTCATGCAGCTGTTCTCACTACTGCTACCTATTACCAGTGAGTGTCTGGCATGTGCTTTAGCTTGAGACCTCGAAGGCTGCATGTTTTCATGGGAGCTCTGTCTGGGTTCCCACCTCCATTCTGGTGAATGCAGAGGACATAGGTTTCTGCTGGGTGAATATCATAGTTAAGCTCCTCCTCAGAGGGTGATAACTACCAATTGAACTCATCTCTTGAGCTGCTAGGTTCACTATGACCTTCCTGCACATCCTTCTGCATGAACTGCCACACAACCTTCTGCGCCACACCCCGGCTGACATGCCATGACCTTTTTGCCTGCTCTGGTTGGATGGACAGTAGATTCCTTATAACAAAAAGCACACTTTCTTTTCTAGTAATTGCTTGAGGAAAAATACCATTGAATGCTTTTTCTAGTGAAAATAATATAGAAAATGAAGTAGGTTGAAGATGTGCCTTCACATTTAATTTAAAATACCTGAGTATCACCTTAAAACATTGGGGGAAAAAAATGGTTTGATATGAATACCGTTCTGCATGGTTTTCCATACCTGTATGTAATTGTATTGATCTTTATAAAAAAAATGAAAATGTATAAATAAGAAAAGTTTAATTAAAGACTAAATTCATGTTTACTTGTAGTTTCTTCATCTATGCCTCACAAATCTTTTCTGCTGTAGAAAATTATTATTCTACACATACTCCAGGACATGGGCCTGAGCTTTTCAGGAATATTTAGCAGATACAAATTGCACATCAAATGGCTGTTTTTAACAAGTTAAATAAATAAGGACACAGATTCTATCAAGACTAATAGCATTGACTTACTGTAAATTCAGTACTACATGAGAAGAATCTAATAAGTACCCATATTTACCCATAATCTAACAAATACCCATACTACAAATAAAACCAGTATTTGTAATGCATTTATCTGCCTGATAGTAGATGTCTTTGATTGTTAGAGCTGCTAATCCATTTTACATACTTTTTTTTATTGATTGATTCATGGTCTTCTGAGACAACTTTTTCAAGAAGACAATAATACTCTCCATGAAAAACCATATGTTGATTTTAACTGTCTTTCTTTAAAACATTTTTCTCTGCAGAGTAATGCAGAAAAACATAAGAAGAACCAAACTGTTTATCGAGGTGTAGGTTATCTGTGGTGGCTGGATCAAAGGCATATAGATGAAATCTTCCCTTCATTCTCTTTTCCCAGTGTTTTGCTATTCTAGTGGCACCAATAAAAGAGAAGTCACATGCTAAATGTCATGATTTCCTGCCATTATTTTCTTCCTACTGACATTCAAGGCAAAACTTTAAAGATGGTCTTGGAAAAGAGAGAAAATTTTGCAATACTCATTAAGAGACAGAGAAAATCTCACAAATACTAACTAAATATTATAATGAAGTAATTTTCCAATGCTTAGATTTATTTTTGTTTTTAATTTCCAGGAATGTATCAGCAAGCAAGGTTATCAAAAGCACACATGTGCCTTTGAAAGTCAAAGGCCAGATGCTACAAAGCATTCCAGTGCTATTCATTTAAATGCAACTGTAAGAGCTTATATTAATCTGAAGATTTTCCAAGAATTTTACTCTCAGAGAAATGTCTTGTGGGGATGTTTAATCAGGGAAAAGAAGCAATTTACTTTGACTTATTGGGTCAATCACAATCAACAGGTGCATCTTGAAGATGTACAATCCACAAAGCAAATTTTTTACAAAGACAGACATTTGTTGAATAAACTTTTGTGGAATACATTTGAATAAACAATTCATTAGGGAAAAGTATGGTCTATTCACAGATTGTATAAGCAGAAAAAGATTTAATTATCTAATCAATAATTTGCTAGAAAGTATTCCTTCTTCTATATTACCATCTAAGATTTCCTCAAAAATGAGGTTTTGTTAACTCATTTCCACATAATTACTAGTCCCATGATGGTATACACTATACTGAATTTTAAGTGGTCTTAAAAGATAACCTGAGATATGTACCTTGCATGTGTTGCATTTTATCATTAAAATAATTTTCATCTAAATAAAGAAATTGATGCTGTGGTTTTTTATTGCAAATAGGTTCTATTCAAATACATGCATTTGTCATTTAATGCTCAGTTTTAGTACCTACTAAAGGCACTTGAATGTTTGTGGTGTTTTTCCAAAATCTCTGTCATAGGTATACATATTAACCCTGACCCAGTCAGTGGAGTCAGACGCCAGTGTCACAGCCTAAAAATTAAATAGTTCACATTAAAAAAAATAGATAAATAATCAGGGCAATAACTTTGGCCATAGTCACAGGTCTGTCACAGTAAATAACAAAGCAGACTGTAAAATTTTGTGTTGGCTATTTATTGAGTAGACAGCCAGTACAAAATTTTCACATAACAGTATCCATATACCTCCTGTCATCAAATTCCACCAGGCCAAATAGGTTGGATGCCATCCAAATGATGCCCATACTCATTTTCACTGACAAAAATAATCATTGTTCAAAAAAGATACAAAATTATATTGAATTTTGATTTTTGTAATGAGTTTATAGTTTTTAGGCTCACTCTTCCACTTTCAGAACTATATTTGGGGTTTCTTTTCTTTTTCTTTTCTTCCAGGTTACGTCATCAAAATGACATTTCTCATTATCTTTGTGGGGGTTTATTAATAATAAGATCCTTGAGGTTCTCTCATTTTGGTAGAGATGGGAATATAATCTAATATAAAGAGATAATAAACTAGCTGCACTAATCTGTTTTCCTGAGTAATATGTTTTTCCCTTTTGTGTTGTATAGAGTGATATATTGCCCTCTTAATTCACACTCTGGAAATATTTACTGACATAACTTACCTGCTTCAGTACATAATAGAGGAAAGTTTAAAAAAAAATTTATATTTTCTGAGTCATTTGGAAAGCTTAACTAAAGAAAATCATGCTATGATTTCAACTTTGTATCACATTGAAGTAAAGAAATTGTGCAAAAATGTGGGTCACATTTGGCGGATGTTGTCTGCATTCTAGTTAATTTTAATGGCAGTGTTTTAAAACAAAAGAGAAAGGACCAATTATGCTTTAAAAAAAAAAAAAAAGTGGAAAAAAATTTGAAAGACTTTTTGACAAAAGTGAATTACAGGCATTTTTCATAGTCTTGAGGTCACACAGTCCCCTTTCTAATGGCATTTGTTATGTTTTTAAAGTACTTACCATTACTTTGATTTTTTTAATTGATCTTTGACGTGTTTGAAGTCAGTTACTCATCTGCTGTCTTTTGATTTATTTTTATATGTTGAAGGGATCACATCTGCAATACCGTCTCACATTTGAATTGCTTGTGTAAGCATGTGAAAACTCTAAAAGTGCTAGATGACAGTCCCTCCCTGAATATTTATTTGTATTGGCTTGTCCCTCTCCCTCTCCTTGCTTCAGTAGCCTTCATGACGCTATAAAAGGGCTGAGAAAATATATCTGCCTGGATTGAGCCAGCAGTTACAAGACTATGTTGTTTGCATGCATGTACACATATGTTTACACAGCTGGTTGGAATTAGTGAATACACTTAGTGGGAAATTTTACTTTTGCAATATAAAAATCTTTCCTTCACAGAAATAGTGAGTCACTCAGCTAAGAGATGGACACATTATTGTTGTCTTAAATTATGGATACTAAAATAAGCATTGTCTGGTACATATTGTGCAACAAGATGCTCTTGCAGAGTGAAAGCTGGACACAATGAGGAGTGTGGAGTAGGCAGAAAAAAAGGATGAGGTATGAGACTCCTTATTGCCTTTGGTTCTTCCACATCTGGGCTACGGTCCCACTGCTCCTTGCTTGCTTACTGTTAAGTGCTGTAGGGATTAGTGAAGCATAGAAACCTGTCACAGATACTGGATACAATAACATGACCAGAGACTAATAACTGTAGACTGTAGCCTTCAGTGGAAATTGGCAACAGTAATGGTATTTTCCCAGGCTTGCTTTTCCCTGACTCATTGAGATTAGTATTGTTAACTAGCAGCAGCACAATTTTAAAGTAGATGAGAAGAAAAAGTCTAGTGGTCTAGAAATATGATCTAGTGGGTTATAGACTACTTTTGAAAGTGCAGAGAGGAGTGTTTCAGTTCTCTTAGGTAGATGTTCCCATTTTCTGAAAGGGTAGGGGATGCTAGGGAGAGGAGGAAGGAGAAATATATTTGAAAGGAATTGTATATTTCATAAATGTTAGCAGCTAGTGGACAAGGCTTTCTAGTGCTCTCACAGTTGGCAACATTCTTTTGCTTTCAGAGTCATACTCTGATTTAAAACACTGTGAAGAATTAGACCCCAGTAATTTACCTCCTCCAAAGCAACTCTTGCTGTCAGATTATTTTTTTTTCTGACTTGTGTGAAGATGACATCCCGCTTGAAATCCAAGCAGACGTGGGGTTTTTAACCATGTTCCTGAGTGTCAGGAGTTTCATTAATGATATTAAATCCTATTCTATTGACAGAAAGTTAAACTTTTAGAAGAAACAAATCAACAGTATAGCCGTTGGCAAATTAGTTTTGCTGCATTATGCTTGATAAAGCATATTGCCCAGCAGTATATCTTGAAAAGTATTACACATTTGTCTTTAAACTGTTTAAAAACATCAGCTTTCTTTCCTCTTTCAGTTCTTTGCTGTACTTTTCAAATATCTTTGCAGTTTTATTTGCTGTACTTTTCAAATATCTTTGCAGTTTTCTTTGCTGCCTCAGTGCACACCAATGCAACATCAATTTGATGTTATTATCAAAGTCTTGGAAATAAAAGCTGCAGCAAGCTGTTCACTGGAGATTTGATCTCTGACAAATAAGCTTGTGTCAGTGTATCTAAAAAAAACTGAGTCCATACCTCTGTTTTCTTCCCAATAGGGTCTTGGCAGGGATGCAATTAAAAAGAGAAAATCAATCTGTGCTTTGCTGTCTGATTTCCGAAGAATGGCACTGGGCTGCCAGGGCGTGAAGATGTGGTATTGTAAATACAGAGAAGTCCTCATGAATCCCACCTTCCTCACTTGTCTCTAAATGAGTCTGATTTATTAAAGCATTAGAATGAGATGGAGGAAAGACTGAGAGAAAGGGCAGTGGATTTTTTTAGCTGACTTTTATAATTCAAAGCATGTTGTGTATTGTTTCAAAAGTACGCCATAAAGAAAAAAAAAATACACCCACCAGGGATCACTTATTTTCTGATTTTCAGAAGGGCTGAACATCTGTCACTAGGTAGAAAGCTGTAGGAGTTGCAAAATGTACAACAATCAAACCTTTATGGGTTGTTTTTTTTTCTGTTCCAAATGTGAGTTTTGAAACAAGAGTGAAAAAACTTGGTCTGAAACTGATTTTGAGGTTCATGCATTAAGCCAGCTATGAGATTCCCAAACTTGTGAAGTACTTTTGGTCCCAGTGCAGCAAACATTCTCATATCCACGTGACATAACTTTTACCTTTTCAGTACTCCTCCTGAGATCACTGATATATTGCCTTGAGAAACTTACACAAATGTTCAAGTTTCTGTATAACTGTGAGTTTTTGATTGCATAACAGTTTATTCTACTTATCTACTAGTTTCAGTGCTGCAGCTGAATTTCCTAATGGACATCTTATGATTTAAAAATAACCATTTTTCTGCTTCTTAAAAAGAAAAAGCCTTCACAAGGCTACTTTTAACCGTACCAGCTAAGGACCCATAACAGGCTGCTCCTTCTTCAACCTCCTGAGTATCTCTGGGTTCAGAATCAAGACTGAAGGCTGGGCCCATTGTTACAATTTTAAAGGACAGTAACATTTTTACTAAGCATATTTAATGCTTTTCAAGTGGATAACCATGTTGCTAATTTAATGCTGTAAGACTCTAAACTAAAACATACAAAATTGTCCATGTTTTTTCCTTTCAATCCCATTTTATTTAACTGCCTCTTTTTTTTAGGTTGCAGTACATTTGCACGATGCTGCATTTAGTGTGTTATTTAGTATGTTGACACAGATACTTCAGAGTGAAATAACTGTGAAGGACTCAAGTCCTCCCTGAGTGTTGCAGCTTGCCAAATGAGAAATGCCATAGGTCTAAATAATTTTTGTGTCCTCCCAACCTTGAGCAAGCCCATAAGCTGTTATGCTTACGACAGCTGTCCTATAGTGTGCCCTGGGAACTGTATAAAGGCCCAGAATTTTCATGCTGGTGACCCCTACCATACACCCCCTTTCTCACTATGTCCCTGCAGCAAGCTGTGGCAGAGCACTCCTTGGCAGTGCAGGCCAGCACCTATGTGCCAGCACAGTGCTTGATGCAGACACAGTCATGCTATAGCAGTGGGTGCTAGTGGGGATGGGAAGAGGAGCTTAAGGTCCTGCCAGTGTCTTCTCCCTACCTCTCCCCTGTGAGAGGTGAGAGAGGACTGCTGGGATGAAGGCACGGCTGGTTTCACCACTATTTCCTGCATGCCTTCACCCAGAGGCTCCCATCTCACCTGGAGCAATGATTTGAGATTCCCTTCCTTCTTCTCAAACCCTCCAGCTGGCATAAGAAGGCTCATACGGTGTTTATTGTCTATACACACTGCAAAGACATGCTTTTTTTGAAAATTATTACAATTCCCGTTTAACTAAGCATTTGCACAATTAAAATTCTTACAGCACAAAGTCGTAAGTCTACCAAGCAGGTAGAAGGATGTAAAATTTTCCTAAATTCAACAACAGTTAAGTTCAGATATAGTACAACAGCCAGGCTAAATGAAAGAGGCAATCAAAGAAATAGATTATGCTAGGATAAAGCTGCTTGATATGTCTTCTGTTTTCCACTGAAACTGCAGTATCTCTGAAGTTTTTAATCTTGCCAGCCATTGCCACTAACATTTGACTGCTTTTTGAAGGTGACATCTAGATATTTACTGGTAACTTTCCAAATTATATCTTCAAATACGAAATGTCCTCAGTGTATTCAAGATTGTTCGGTTTTTTTAAGCATCATACTTATATATATATATACACATATCTATATATAGAGATGGTTTATGTATATGTAAGTATACACATATACAAATATGGGTTTATTTGTTTTATATATCCAAACATACATAAGAACTTATTTAAGAGAGAGGGGTAATTCTAAAAGTTCAGTTTTACCAAGATTCATGGATTGCTGGCAAAAGCATTAGACAATGTTGTTGCTGTGCTCATATGTGCCCTTTGACTCCTGGTCTACTGCAGCAGTTTGCTCCCTGCACTGAAAGTGATAATGATTAAAACTAAAAACAAAATGATCAGGCCAATAACACCCAGTTACATTATTTTTTTGTTGTCATGGTTTAAGCCCAGCCGGCAACTTGGAACCACGCAGCCGCTCACTCACTCCCCCCCCTTTTCCTTCCTCCCCCCGCTCCCGGAGGGATGGGGAGGAGAATCGAAGGAATGTAACTCCCACGGGTTGAGATAACAGCTCTCCAGTAACTAAGGTATAATAAAAACAACTACTGCTACCAATAATAATGATAAGAGGAATAACAATGGAAAAGGACACAACCGCTCACCACCCGCCCACCGATACCCAGCCCGACCTGAGCAGTGATCTAGGCCTTCGGGGTAACTCCCCCCAGTTTATATACTGGGCATGACGTGCTGTGGTATGGAATAGCCCTTTGGCCAGTTTGAGTCAGGTGTCCTGTCTCTGCTTCCTCCTGGCTTCCCCTCCTCTCTGGCAGAGCATGAGACTGAGAAAGTCCTTGGTCAGAGTAAACATTACTTAGCAACAACTAAAAACATCGGTGTTATCAGCACTGTTCCCAGACTAAAAGTCAAAACCACAGCACTGCACCAGCTACTAAGAAGGAGAAAAAATGACTGCTGTAGCTGAACCCAGGACATTTGTGCTTCAGTATGAAATATAATTGAAATGCTGTGATTTATTTTGAAATAGTGTAACAGAACCTTCAGACAGTCTAGAAACTGAGATCATGTGATTACATATACCTTTAGGCACATACCAAGCAAATTCTGCAAACTATAGATAAGAAACTTATATTATCCTTCTTGTTAAACAGGAAAATATATACAGATAAGGACTGTATTTTGTTCTGTTTGTCCATACACAAAATATACATAAAATTTGATGCAAAACCTATCAGTAATAAAAGGATGTACCTATTGTTGTAGATAATATATTACAATTTATTTTTATTTAGGATTTAACATTTTAAATTTAACTAGATTACTTTCCATCACAATAAGAAACTTCAGATATGCCAAATATAGCAAAACACCTTGGAATTCCTCCCTCCCCCCACTTCCCCTTTTACATACTGATTCTTGACTCTTGCCAAGAACCGCAACCTTAGTCAAATCTTCTGATAATGGTTACTGAAACTTAAGATCTTATAAAACAATCTCTGGGTAACTTATGAGTTAGATTCAAAAAATGCAGGTGACCAGGGAACGTCTCAAAGCCTATAGGTGGACCCTATATCCGGACCTGTGAATGTCAGATCTCATCTGGTTGATGAGTCTAAGTGCAAATCCAGCCAAATCATATCTCACAGATACTCAGGGTTGCACAGGTAGCAATCCTTGTTTGGGAAGGAAGCCTGACCTCAGGAGCCAGAAGCAACTATTGAAAGCAGAAAAAACATCTTCTCCAATCTCTGTTTTCCTAAGTGGGACATCAGTATAGGACAAAAAGGCAATTACTCCCATAGCTGTGACAGCTATGTAATTGCAATTCTTTTATACATGCTTTTGTACCATAATAGGGAGCTGGAATCTATCTAAATAAAGAAAGTCTACAACAGTGTTTTATAGAGGCAGCTTGTATAGTGTACAATTAATCCCTTCTAGTAATATGAGTATTAAACAAATTTATTCAAGGAGATTAGCAGTCTGTTTGCAGGACTTTTAATTAAATAATATTAAATAACTTAGAGTTGTAATTTTTCCTGCACCTATAGTGTATCTTTCTCTCTGGGTCAGAGACTGTCCTCTGTGCTCATAGAATGCCTACACAAGATATCATTCCAGCAAGTTCTCTAGACATATATCTTTTATTTCTGCAATCAACTGTGTGAGCTCAAGATTTACTTTTCTTCCTCACAGTCTTCTGAAAGTAAGTGAAGAAAAGAGTATACATTAGTTCGGAGTTGTCAATTGGAAGTTTCATGCTCCATGCCATTATTCATTATTCCTCATTTTCCTCCAAGCAAATTTATTGTAAAACTTTAAAATAAATATTTTATCTCAGGTTCTGTAAATATAAATACAATGCATGTATAAATTAATGATTGTAAAATTAAGCCCATAAGAATTGCCCTACTGGATGTGATCCACAGCCAATATTCTGTCTGACAGTAGCTGGTAGAAGGAGGATACAAGAAATCCTTAAGTAAACAGCTGTGGAACAATCTGTGCACACTAAAACAGTTCCTCATACCTAGCAGTCAGTAACTGACTTACAGTAGCATGATGTGTAAAATTAATTTTGTTATTTGGGATAGGATCATGCATAATAAGATGTTCTAAGCCTAATGTCAATTGCTTTAACTGTTTCATTTTCAACATTCTGACTTATTAACTCCATTTCTGATAACTCCATTTCAATGTTGCTTCAGGACATGTTTTTGAATTATGTTGCTGACTGGGTCCTGTTATGCCTTTAATCTGAGTCAGTTTAGGAAAGGTAGACATATGCCTGCCTTCCTGTGAACATTTGCTAAACTGAACTTAAGCTGTGTGTCTTAAGCAAGGTCCTTGTTTCTTTCTTCTCATCATGTTCAACTTCACTATGAACATGAAGTGGTGGAATGAGCCACTGTCCCTTTTGGAATTGCTAGCACAGGTATGGGAGACGGAATATTTGGCTTGCTTGAGACTCATCGGGCAATCATGACGGTGTATGTTGCTAACTATATTCAAAAGAAGTTGTGAATAGGAAATCCAGAAATATTTGTTGGGACCTTTGGTAGTTAGTGTCAGTTATTCAAGAAAATTAATGAAAATGTCAATACTATTGTTAAATGTTGCCTTATTTGTAGGGCTTATGTTGTAACATTAGGCTTGCTTGAACCAAATCCGTAAGTACTAAAGACTAGATTCAATATGGAGGCATCAGAAAAGCCTACAGTAAAATGAAAATCCCAAGGGAAATTTAATCAGAAGTTTATAGGACTCAGACAGGTCAATGCTCCTAGGAACCGTTTGAAGATGTAAAGCTTTCTCCAGTACTATTTATGCACAAGGAGGCTGCTAGAAAAAATAGGGATTTCAGAAAACTCCAGAACAGCAAATGACAGCTAGAATAACAAAGGTAAAAAGATGATACTATGACTCAAACAATCAGATATGTAGATAATATGAGAAGAAGATCCCAGATCAAAGAGGTAAACTAAGACTGAGTCGTATTTGGCTCAGCATGTCACAGCAGCAAGTCACCAGGGGAGGCACTAAAGGCAAGATAGTCAGGTATGGTAAAAGACTGTGCTTCAAAATTCAGAGAACTACAAAGAACATCTTCCATATTGACTTCCAAGAGTATGATTTATGTTAAGTATGGCCATATTTTTAGTTGGAAAAAAAAATCCAGTGTGATACTGTATAAAGGCTGTACATCATTTCAGCAGGTACTATAAGCTCAGATATGGTGTGATAAGTGCTGTGGTAATGTTGCTCTTCTTTTATTGTTCATCCACTTCTGACTGCACCATGAAATAAAAACACTCTTTGGAAGGTACTGGAGCTTATGTGTTTGTGAGCTACAGATTGTTCTGAAGTGGTATGAGGTGAGCAAAATGTTAGGAAGATGTCAGCAGTCTAACATCAAGGAGCAAAGTGATTATATTAACCCAATATTTGGCAGCAGTCAGCATGAAGCGATGGTTCTTGGTGCCTTTCTATCTGTTTGGAGAGATTGATCCAGTTTAACAGCTAGTAAAAAAATGCACAGTAAGGAGATTTGGGGACAGGGGGAGAGGGAAGAAATAAAAAAGAAAATTTAAGTGATGACACTGATTTTCTTTGCACAAGACATAAAGACATGGCAGACTGAAGAATACTTACAATTGAGCATTACTGTGGACAAAAGGGGAAAAAAATATAAAAGGATGAGATTGCAAGACTGAGGAACTGTAGTGACACTAAAGGAGGTGGCAATAAATTGAAAAGCATGGATGGTTTTCTCACAGAAATTTAAGTATGTGGGACAAAGATTGCTTTGAGAAAATCACAGAGAAGTTGTAGTTGGTATGAATGGCCTAGAGCAAATTGAATCTGCCATGAAAGAATAAGCAATCTCTCCAGCAGCAGACTGCTCAAGTTGAACGTGTCCTCACACTGTTCCATGTGGCAGAGTCATGAAAGTCGGTATCAGAAGTTAAATATCAAATCACCAGTGATAAGGAAGTTGTAGTTAGTTGCCTACATATTAAGTGGAGGACAGCAGGTTTGTAAACATAATCTAGGACAGCAGATGCATAGGGAAATTATGATGAAGTGGCATAACAGAATGGCATGGCATTGATCTGATGTGCTATTATTTTGAATATAAGTATTTATTCTTCAAAATTCCTTTCCTTTTGGTGTCTTTGGTTGAGCTGTCTTCCCAAATGCATAGTTGTTTACAGAGGGAGGCAACACCATGATCATTCAGTCTGGTCTGTCTAGCATAGGTTAGAGAATTCCTCTTTCTAGTGAAATATAAGAAAAAAATATCCTTTGTTTTTGTATGAAAAAATGTGTAAGTCTACTTTCTGATTTCTGGGATCATATTAATGTAGGTGTTCATACCCTTTGAGGAAATTCCCTCACTAATAAAAAGGTTCTGTGCTTTAGCTGAGCCTCTTTGCTAACACAAAGCAAGATGAAGAGCAAGAGTAGAGGTTTAGTGTAAGGATCACATTTTCTAACACCAGAGCAAAGAATGTAACAATAGCGTACATCAAAGAACTGGCAGTTGTGACCAATAAAAATGCTAAATAATGTGTGTATTCATCTGGGCTTATTTCTTTGGTTACAGTCTGAGAATAAAGAATAATAACTGAAGGTTAAAAGGCAAGCTAGGAAGAAAGGAGATTATCTTGCCTTTAGAA
Source organism: Nestor notabilis (assembly GCF_000696875.1). NCBI lineage: Eukaryota > Metazoa > Chordata > Aves > Psittaciformes > Psittacidae > Nestor > Nestor notabilis. The sequence continues at coordinate 6,537 of NW_009927245.1, read as the reverse complement.
GTTCCCAAATTTTCAAACTGTTTTAAAGTTACAGGGTCTAATTAGTATCATTCATACTTCATATAATCCTTTGTAACTTCTTCAAAAGATAATTCACTTGTTGGATTTCCATGCCTTTGAGAAACTTCTGTCAGTTCTGGGAAAGAGAAAAACTTCTGTTTATATGAAAAAGAAAATATAGAGGCAGGGAAGAGTTTCATGAACCAGCTTGAAGTCTGATGGTCATGATAAAATTAGACATAAAGCTGAACTAATAAAGTGAAATAGGAAGGTAGCTGGAGAAACTATCAAAAGCAAATGAACATTAGGTGTTTGTAGCTCTATGTACAGTGAGTCTCACAGAATAAAAGAACTGTGATATGATGATTTATAAAATTCTACATTAAATCTATTATCTTCCTGACTTATTCCAAAAGCCTTTATTTCTTTTATAAATGGTTTATAGGCACTATTTTCAAACATAAGCAAATATGCCAACATACACAGTTTTGGTTCCTTATGAAATTAATGTCATTTTTTTACTGCGGTTCTGTTTCAGAACAGATCCTACTACCTTGCCACCATAAAACCATTTTGCTTTATCTCATTAGACTGGAGAGTGGTCTGCTTTTATTTAGTTCAATGGCTGATGCTGAAAGCATCAAGTTTAAAAATATAAAGTCTTTATTATGTGTATGGCTGTTCATAAAGGAATACTTTTTATGATATCTCTGACTCTGGAAAGAAGTGTGACTACAACTATAAGAATTCTACATACAGAATAAAAGTTCATTTTATCCAAAAATTAAGTTTCCTAGAGCTTTTTAACTTGAGAATCTATCTCCCTGTTGAAAATGGCATCTGAAGAGAATTCAGAATTGCTTCTGGCTTCCCAGTCTGCATATGGAGATCTGACTATTCATGAAGAAATCTGTTAGATGATCTGCAACATATTCAGCAGATAGTGTTTTCTTTCATCATTGATCTTCCTGACTGGCAGATGATGTGTAAACAGGATAATTCTAGTCTGATAGCTTATTATATATTTACACAAGGACGATCAAGAAGAAAGTTCTCCTTAATTAGACAGTGGGACCGTGGGGGGTCTTCTGCATACTTGATTTTCCCCAGAGCAAGTCATTTAAATCCCATGGATCCTTGAAGCTCAGTAAGCCTGTTGGACTTTGACAAGTGCTTCAGCGTCCCACAGAGGCTAAAGTAAATGTAATTTTAATGTATTTTTTTTCTCCAAAAAACGAGTGTTGTTCAGCTTTTTATCTACATTTCTGATTTCTTTTTCTAAGTTTAAGGACCTGTAGATAACATGTATATAATAAGCAGCTAAAGTGCGGTAAATTCAGTGAAAGCAACACTATGATAGCAACTATAATAACTTCTTGATGTGTTTTTTTAACATGCCTTCAAATAGATGTATAAAAAATAATTAGGCATTCAAGATCTGTGGGCCACAACATTTTCTCATTTATACCTTTTTAAATAATTGTGTGAGTTCCACCGTTATAAACCTACAGGAGTTACTCAGGGTCTTACAACAATATAATAGCTATCCCACTATTATTCACATTAAAGGATACACTTCCACCCCCCTCCCCTGACAGAATATATTCAGTAATATCTATAGATCGGTTCTGAGTAACTAATAATTGAAAGACAGAAATAGTAAGTTTCCAGCATACACAGTGCTATGTGGGTATTCACTTCAGAAAGCATTTTAGTAGTTACTCAGCACAGGCCATAGAAAGATGAACAGCAGGTTGTGCAATCTCTACCGCTGAAGATCTCTAAGAATAGATCAGATAAATATCTCTCAGGACCAACACACGTGAAGTTAGAACAGGAAAATGAAGTAGATGACTGCCTCTTGCTATCATTTCTAACTGCATTTTTCCATGCCATATATGGTTAAACATTCCATCATGTGCAGACCTTCGGATGGAGGGGAGAGAAAATCCATAAAGAATCATATGTGAACATACAGCCACAGACTGTCAGATTTGAGTTCCTATGCTTGGAAAAGCACAGGGATTATTAGTGCCATTTGTCTTAAGGACACATCACCACTCAAACATGGTCACAGTTTCCCTTAAATTACCACAAGACTGTCTACACAAGACCTTAGTTATGATCCTATAGCTCCCTAAAATACCAGCCACTTAAAATCTCAAATAATGTCTTGATTTGGAAATAATCAAAAACAGCATGAGACAGAAATACCTGGAGGTGGTAAGGATAGAGGGCTAGAATGAAATGGGGAAATAAAAATTGGAGAGTCTAAATGTGCTTATCAATGAACATTTCAGTAAGCAGAAATGCAAATGAAGCCAAATTTTCTATAGGTTTGTTTCTCAAAGTTGATCTGTTATGCAGATTTTCTAGTGTCAGTGAGGGGTAAGCTTGTATTACAACCTTTCCATAAAAAACGACACTTCTAGGTCTTATTTCTCTACTCATTTTCCTGTTTTTATTAAACTTGTAGGGATTTACTTATCAATTAATTTGAATTTGGCTGAAATCTGTAGAATGTAACAGGTAGATACAAACACAGGCTGATCGTATGATTGCTCCATGATGAATTTGTTATGAAAATAAAGAACAAAGTACTAATTATAGAGATTATGGCTATATTATTAAATGAAATATGTCAGTGGCCAATTCCTGAGATGACCTAATACATAATGGCCCACGTCCATGCTAATAAACTATCCAAAAGAAGATTCTCATAGGTAAGACATATCCACAAGTGAAGTACCTGCAAGTGTGTGATAATTCCCTAAACATATCCAGATGTCATTTGGGAGAGTGTAGGCCAAAACAATGGCAGGCACTATTTTAACAACTTACGTGACTGAGTTCTGGTGTATAGAAATAACCTTGTCATAATTTAATTTGTTAGTATAGTCATAGGCAGTGTTTCCCCGATACACAGGTCTGAACCTTTTCTACATCTTAGGCAATAATTTATTTGAAAAACTTTACTTACTATAAAGCTCTCCTACTGTGTCATACAGCTTATTCCACTAAAAAATTTCTAGGATGTACATAAGTCCACAGTTCTTCATTCTGTCTTTTTAATTCTCTCAGTTTGCTTATGATGGAACCAGCAAACTGATGACTCCTGCATGAAACTGATATAACCTGTTACTGTCAGCACCTCCCCTAATTCACTTTGTTGTTCTGCATTAGAAACATCCCTTTATATATAAGCAAACACTGCTTCAGCTGAAATTTGTCCCATTCACTGGGATTTCCATGGGATGTGGTCTTTGAATGGTGTCAGAATTTTGATTGAACCCAGCCTCTGGACATCAGGAACTAATCCACTTATTTTATAAAATTATGGCACTTGTTTGTGTAGCAAAGCTTTAACTATCATTGTACCGGCTTTTGGTGTTTGATTTTGTTATTCTTTAGGGTTTGGTTTGTCAACATGGTGATCCCAACACATTAAAAAAAAAAAAAAGTATATAAAATGAGTCTTTGTGAAACATTGATGTGTAGAACGAAAAAAGTTGAGAAAAATTGAACTCAAAGTTGCCTAAGCAAAAGTAAGAGAGAATAAATAGTACAGCTTAATTGTCATTTGCACCAATTTATAGGAACCGAGACTATGTCCTTGAAAGACAGACAGCATAGAAAGGATTTTATTTTTTTTAACATGAGCAAGCAGTGATTTCCACATTGCCTTTTCATTAGCTTTCTCTAAAAACATTTGTGAATGGTAGTAATCATCTGAAAGCATTTCAGAAGCTCTTGATAGAAATATTTTGTCACTGGTTTAGACATAAAAAGCAATAACTTGAAACACAGTGGTCCATGTTCCCAACTGGTAGAATTTACCACTGCTCCAATGACTTCCACAAGTACAGTTTGAACAAGGTGTTGTTAGTCCAGTAGCACTAGGGTTCTCAAAAAATTGTTAAGATTCGTTAATGTTGTTTCAGAATTCATATGTATGAATGTGATGCACTTGTGTTCTTAATTATGCTGACATTCTATGCTTTATCCTTTCTCTAATAGGAAAAGGAGGGAAATGACCTTAATTATAAAGGAACATAATCACATACAGTATACTCTACCTGAAATGTAAAGTCAATTTTTGTTGCTAAAAAACATATTAAAGAATTATTTTTTTTCCCTAATAACTAGAGAGAAATCAAATTCAGTGGGAGTCTATAGGAGCTATTTCCCTGAGGTTACCTAATGCACATGATTTTCTTTTTTTTTAAAACATTTTGTTTTTCCTGAAAGCAAACAGACTGAATGACATCTGGACCACTTATTTTGTGCAATCATGCATTTCCCAGCCCCCAGTCTTGGGTTTTTCATTAAAACAGCTTGTAGCTCCCTAAAATGATGAAAAGTCAGATTTGAGGACTGGTTAGTGGAAACTTTGAGAAGAACTAAAGATGAGCTGTGGAGATAGCTGGGCATGGCTCTGTAATTGGATGTTTCTCTGTACACTAGCTTTCTGTCATGTATGGAGTCCATAGGAATGATGACGTGTCATAGCATGATCCATGCATTCTTTGAAAAGTACGGTTGTTATCTGTTGCCTTGCTAGAAAGCCTAGAGGGATCCAAGGCCAGTGATGAGATTTCATTAAACATTTGGGCACTGCTTCCTCCCTGTTCCCTTCTAGTACTCTTCATAAGTGAACTTGTTTTAACAAAAGGTAGCAGAGGATATGACAGTGTAGTGATGACTTGAATACATTACTTTGAAAAGTACTGTGCTGAAGAGCTTCTGTCACTCTCGAATGCTTCGAGTGAAGCCTCAGCTCTTCCAGAGCTAGCAGTTTCCCTGCAAGTGTCAGTGGAGTCAAGATTTCATTCTCTGGATTATGCATCATCTATATTGTACAGTGCTATTGCCTTAAAACTTTTCTGTTATTTTATAGTATGGGAAGTGTGGATATGTATGGATTGTCAAGTATCTAAACAAGATACCGTAGCCTCTTTTGGTTCAATATGAACTTATATTTTTAATTTACTTATTTTTATATGTTTATATTTTTAATTTATTTTTTTCTATTAAGGAATCATCACATAATTCAATGAAATTTTTAAAATTTATCTGTTTTGGAAATGAGCTAAGCTACACAGGACTCTGGATTTTCTTTGAGTCTTGGTAATGCAGATTGTATATGAAAAGCATTTGTCTTTGTACTCAGACATTCTAAAGCTCAGTCAATGGTAGGCCTTTCTGTGCAATAGCTCTGTCCCTTGAGGTAGGATACATAAGAAGCTTTGTAAATGATATTTCGTTTGACTTGGACAGGGCATTTATCCTCTTGAATTATATTCTGTTGGAAAGAAAATGAATTAAATGGAATATGTGCATGCTTGTTAGCTCTGTTATTAATGGCTTGCTGGCATAGTCCATCATGTCCACTTTTTTACAGGAGATAAGAATGAGAAGAGACCCCCACAGCATAGTTCTAAGTTACAAAGACTATTCAGTAAGCTTCTCTGTCTTTTCTCCCTTCTGGATCTGTTACTGAGATAGTGCTATTCCTTCTATTAATATGTAATGCACAGGGGAAATATTGTCTAAAATGTTTCAGCTGTTTATTGAAGGAGATTAGCACATACATTCACAAGTGTGTTTCTATATCAAATTCAATATATTATGACGGTTTTAGGTAAAAACAATTCCAGGCAATTTACAACTCCTACTCAGAGTGGCTAGAGCTAGTTGTGACAAAAGATAATAGCTTTGTTAAACACAGCCTCATAAATTCTATAACATGATTACAGAATTACTGTCTTTGTCTGGAGTGCGGCAAACTATCATTACAGTCATAAACCTATATTTTTAAGTTAACAAAGTGTGTTTATATGATTTAACGCTCATCCTGCTTTACAAAGGAGCACAGAGGCACAGCGACAAGTGGGGGACCACAAATAACCCATCAGAGGCACAAGTCCCAGATCCTGCTAGGCTTGTCCCAGGAGACCCTCAGCCCTAGTGTCCAGGTGTCACACCAGGAAGAATCACAGGTAGGAAAGGTCAAGGTGTTTGGGGGATAAAAGGGGACAGTCACATGTAAACAGGTGGCGGGGCAGTATCTTGGTCTGGCCATGCTCTGTGTCTAAGTACTCTGTCCTGTTTTCTTATTAAATGCCATTTCTACTGTTTTCCTGGGTGAGGGACTCCATCTGTGTGCATGTCTGTGTATGACAGCTGGCAACTAGTATGGGAAGAGGGCTCAGAAGGCCTGTGTGTCTGTGGTGTCAGTTGCTGGAAAGACCAGGCTGTGTGCACATTCTGTGGGAATGTATGTCAAGCTGGGATACTCTACAAGTAGGATAAGTGGCTTGGGAACCAGTTATTGGAGTGGTCATAAATCTGGGCTGAATACCAGGGAGAGTGACATGGTCTGAGAGTCAGCTGCTGGAGGGAACAACTACAGGACAGGCTGAGTGCCTAGTTAAGCTACTGTCCTTAGTAGGCAGGCAATATATACATATATGTTCATATTCCCACATTATGCATGTATATGTTTCTCACTAATCATAGAATCATAGAATCATAGAA
>NW_009927244.1:2306-2640 GCF_000696875.1 Nestor notabilis | reverse complement strand
GTGTTGTGGGGATTTTTCACCAGAAATGCTCTACTCTCTGAACCTTTAAAGTGATGTTGCTCCAATTACAGAGAGACATTGAGCGGCAAATAGACTGATCCAATAATAGGAGATTCATCATCCGCTCTTTCCAGAGCTGTCACATTGAATTTAAAACTACAAGCCTTTTCATCTCCTCTCCGGCTCTATAACAGGGGAAAGGGGAGGGGGGCAGAGGGAAAAAATGGGGGGAAAAAAAGGAGGAAGAGAAGAAGAAGAGGGAAGAGCCTTTTGCAGCGTTTAGGAGGAGATTTGAGGATATCAATCGAAATCATAATTAATGCAATCTCCTATC
>NW_009927244.1:0-2266 GCF_000696875.1 Nestor notabilis | reverse complement strand
CCCCGCGAATGTGTGAGTCCACCCACACCCAGGAGCAGCCTCTGTACTCCAAGAGGAGGCCCAAAAAGAATAAATAATAATAGTAATAATAACAGAAAAGAAAATCAAACCCAAATAAAGTTCCCTCCCCTCCTACTATCCGCCTCCTCGCGCTTCGCCCCGGAGCAGCCTCTGTACTCCAAGAGGAGGCCCAAAAAGAATAAATAATAATAGTAATAATAACAGAAAAGAAAATCAAACCCAAATAAAGTTCCCTCCCCTCCTACTATCCGCCTCCTCGCGCTTCGCCCCGCCAGTCGTTAACAGCTTCCAAACAGCCGCCAAATTTGTTCTAATTAAATTACATCCCCATAGAAGTTTCACCCCAATAAAATATTGACGAGTTAAGAATTAAAGGGAAGGTTCTCAGGCCAAGCGCGGTGCTGGGGGCCCCCAGTGTTGTACCCTCTCCCGCAGAGCCTGGTTGGAGAAACACTTTCCAGACTCCCAGAAGGGAGGAGGAAGGGAGGTGGCGGTGTTTTGGGATGCTTTGGGAGGCTTCCCGCTCCCTCCCGGCCCGAGCCCACTGGGACCAGAGCTCGGGGTCCCCTGGGCTGGGGGGTCCCGGCCCGGCGCCCCTCGGGAGGGGTTCCCCGGCCCCGGGATCTGGAGGTGGGAAAAGGAGTGGAGGGAGCAGCAGCGTTTGCGGTTAACAAAGAGGAGAGGGAGAGAAAGAGCCGGGCTGGAAAATCAAACGGGAAACTCTTTAAATCTTCCTGGGAGGTTCGTGCGGAATTAAATCCTTCGAGTCGGGGGGCGGACGGGGGGGTTGGAAATAGAAATAAATAGTAAAGCAAAAGAAGAGAGAGGGGGAAAGAGGGAGAGACACTTTATCTCTGGGAAACATACAAATAGATTTTCCAGTTATAAAACATCCAGACAAGATGATACATTTCCCAGCGCTGGTTTGTGTGGATATGAGAGAGGGGGAAGCTAAAATTGAAATAAAAAGGAAGTCGAGTCTCTAATCTATGTTGTCTGTCCGGAGCTGTATTTATTCACCTAATTGAATGCCATACAATATACTGCTGTATTATTGCTGTTCCCTCCCTCCCCCCTATAGATTAGTTTAATTATGGTCTCCCTGCCTCTGCTTAGAGCTAAAAGGTAGCTTGAATTTGGACTATGCAGCCCTAACAGAAATAAGAAAATGATGGGGTTGGTATTAATTCTGGGGTCAAGGGCTTCACTTTTCACCATAATTTAATTTCTTTCTCTATAAATACTAAATGTAAACTGTGTCCACTGGACCAAATTTTGCCTGTAGCAATAAATGCCTCATTTTCTGTCGGATTTCAGGAGAGGAATGCGAGGGGGACGTGTTTCTGAATACAGAATGGTAATCAATCCAGCACAGAACAAGAGAGGGGGGACTTTTCTCTCTCCCTCTCTCTTTATTATAATGAATTAATTCGACTTTATTTATCCCATTTTCTGGAGCTGACAGAATGTTAATTTGAGTTGAAATTTCTCTCGCCTCTCACTCCCTGACCCCTGGCCTCCAGATTGGCGTGTTGTAATAACCTGAATCTTTCAACAGAAGCCCTGATAATTGTTACCTTATTAGCATGCAAATTGTTTAATTAATATTATTATGGAGAAGCATACAATCCGTCCGTCACTTGACCTCAAGTGCAAGTCCACGTAGTAAGCGGCTCTGTGCATTTCAATGTGCACATTTAAAATCGACTTCTGTTTTAATGTTTCTAGGATCCTTGTCGAGCTTCTAAAAATCTCTCTTAAAGTGTTTGAGAGGAGCTTTCATTGGGTGGGGGGGAGGCTTTTGATGGCTCTCGGCCTTGATATCTCTTTATATTGCTCTCCATCTAAAACACAAATTATAGAAGCCGTTTTCGTCTTCTTCTTCTTTCTTTTTTAATTTTTGAACATCAAAATTTAATAATTGCTTCCTTGTCAATCGCTGCTTCTTTAAAGGCACCCCTTCAATCCGGAGAGCTGTTCCTTCAGCCAGGCGCTCGCACCAGCTCAATGAAAAGCAGCCCTTGACACGCAGTCCTGGGAGACGCTGCATTTAAATCCCTTTTTCTACAGCCGAGTGACATTGTCAGATGCTAGCTTTAATTAACTTGATAATAAGACGTACAAGACTCGCATTCAGGACGCCAGCTCGCCTCGCCTTGTTTCCCCTTTTATCACAATCTGGGTGTTTTATCTTACAGCTTCCTACTGGCTTTTACAGCCGTTGCTGCGGGAGAGGCTCTGAGAC
>NW_009927243.1:0-1253 GCF_000696875.1 Nestor notabilis | reverse complement strand
GGGGGGGCTCATGGCGCCGACTCGGACCCGGGCGGACAATGGGGAAGTGGGAGGGGCCAAAGGGGAAGCCCCGCCCACTTCTGGTCACGTGGATTGATGCCTCACTTCCTTATTTGGAGAGGCCCCGCCCCCTTACGGGAAGCTCCGCCCATTTAGGGCTACCAGTTCCCCTTTGGGGGCTATTAATTACCCCACGACGCTATTAATTACCCTCGGCTGCCCTTAATCACCCTTTGGGGGCTATTAATGGCCCCTTGGTGCTGATAATCACTTCTTTGGAGCTGTTAATTACCCGTCAAGGAGCATTAATTACCCTATGGGGATATTAAATATGGCAATGGGAGCTGTTAATTGCCCCTTAAGGGCTATTAATCGCCAATTAGGGACTATTAATTATCCCTTGGGGCTACTAATTGCCCTTTGAGGACTATTAATTACCCCTGGGGGCTACTAATTGCCATTTGAGGACTATTAATTACCTAATGGGGGTATTAATTACCTTTGGGGGGCCGTAATAACCCCTTTAGGGCTATTAATGACCCCTTACGGGCTATTCATTGCCCTTTATGGACCACTAATTGTCCCTTGGGGCTATTAATTACCCTTAGAGAGCATTAATTGCGCTCGGGGGGCGTTAATTACCCCTTTACGGCCATCAATTTCCCTTTTAGGGCTATCAATTGCCCATTGAGGACTGTTGATTACCCCTTGTGGCTATTAGCTACCCCGAGAGGGCATTAATTACCTTTAGAGAGCATTAATTACCCCATGGGGGGTATTAATTACTCCTTTAGGGCTATTAATTGCCTCTTTGGGGCTATTAGTCATCCTTTGGGGCTATTAATAATCCCTAGAAGACATTAATTACCCTTAGAGAGCACTAATTGCTCTTTCAGCGCTATTAATTACGCTCCTTTAGGGCCATTAATGACCTTATCGCTGTTAATTACCCGCTCCCCCCCCCAGACTTGGGGTTGGCTCCGCCCCTCGCGCTCTGATTGGCCTCCGTAGGGCTATTAATTGCCTCTTTGGGGCTATTAGTCATCCTTTGGGGCTATTAATAATCCCTAGAAGACATTAATTACCCTTAGAGAGCACTAATTGCTCTTTCAGCGCTATTAATTACGCTCCTTTAGGGCCATTAATGACCTTATCGCTGTTAATTACCCGCTCCCCCCCCCCAGACTTGGGGTTGGCTCCGCCCCTCGCGCTCTGATTGGCCTCCGGGGTCCTTGGTGGGCGTGGCCACGCCC
>NW_009927242.1:947-1169 GCF_000696875.1 Nestor notabilis | reverse complement strand
TGAAACGAATCCGGCTCCGGCTCCTTCCCCCTGACCTATTTTTAACATTCGATTGGAATCTTTCCCCTCTCTTCCCGGGTGCCACCGCGGTGTCAGCCCCGCGTCACATCAATTAACGCGTGCGGGGCGTCATTTGTCACTTCGCATCTCCCAAAGGCCCCTCACCCGTGGGCACACGCCGGGCCCGGGGTCCCCACCGCGGGATGGGCGCGGGGGATGCGC
>NW_009927242.1:0-794 GCF_000696875.1 Nestor notabilis | reverse complement strand
CACCTCCACTTCCGTCGGCAGGGCCCCCACGGGTATTTTTAACTCCCGGCTCTGCCGTTTGGCACGCGGTGAGTGTCCGTCCCCAGCGCTGTGCCCGGGGCAGGATCGCACCGTCCAGAGCTGCACCGGACCCTGCGGGACCCAATGGGGCAGGATGGGACCCAGTGGGACAGGATAAGACCCTATGGGGGACGATCATCCCTATATAGGATGGGACACTGAAGAGCAGGATGGGACTCAACGAAGCAAGATAAGGCCCTACCTGGCAAGACAGGACCCTGCAGCACAGGGTGTGTGCCTATAGAGCAGGATTGGACCCTACAGGACAGGCTGGAAAGCAGGACTAAACTCTGTAGGGCAGGATGAGACCCTGCGGGGGAAGATGCCACCCAGCGGGGCAGGATTGGACCCTGCAGGGGATGATCAGCCTCTACATAGTAGGATGTGTCCCTGAACAGCAGGATGGGGCCCAACAAGGCAGGATGAGACCCAACCTGGCAGGACAGGACTCTGATTGGAAACTATAGAGCAAGGTTGGACCCCTGGACCAAAAGGTTGGACCGTTATGCAGGCTGGAAAGCAGGGTTAAGCTCTCTGGGGTAGAATGAGACCCTGTGGGGAAAGATGGGGCTCTGCAGGGCAGGATTGGACCCTATGGGGTAAGGTCCTATGTGGCAGAACCTTCCAGACCTGGCTGTGAGTCTGTAGGATGGGATGAGACCTAAAGGGGGAGGATTGGACCCTATGGGGCAGGATCAGACATCACCATCTCTTCTGCTGGGTGCGACCATCCT
>NW_009927241.1:7816-29410 GCF_000696875.1 Nestor notabilis | reverse complement strand
TTTTATAAATATATAATAATATATAAAAATATTTTTATATTTTTAGTTTTAGTATAATTTACCTTTCAACTTAATCTGAGTGTTAAATGACATAAACTGGGAACTTACTACATGACCACATTCATTGTATATAATTTCATAAAGCCTTTTTAGCGTAGGTGACTGATGTGTATGTAGTGGGTGGGAAGGAGCATGCATTAACGGTCTTGACTTGGCTTATTCATAGTGAATTACAACACTTCTCTGGTGTTTAAATACATGTTTAGCAAACCCTGTTGTAGAAACTGGCTTAGTGTGCGAGCTCTGGCTGAGCGAGACTCCTGCAGCCAGAGCAGAGGGGATGCAGTAGTGAAAGAGGTCCTTCCCCTGTCGGTAAGCACACCGGTGTGGTAAGGTTACCGTGCTGGGGTGGTGGGGATGGAGATGGGCACTGTGAGAGTGGTGACTCAGCGTCAGACTCAGCCCCCCTTCCCCAGCACCACAGGTGTGGGGTTGATTCAGATGCCTTGCGGGCTGCCTGCCGCACGACAACAGCCTCACTTTTGCTTCACAGCAATGCTGAGTGGCAGAGTCAGCTGAGCTGGCCTGTGGAGCTCAGGTCGAGGCGGGCTTTCCAGCAGCCAGGACACAGACATGTGAAGATGTCTGCATCTTCTTTGGGGCTGGCCCATGCCTGGGTAGCGCACACCGGCTGACCTCCTGCTGCAAGTGAGCTTTGCTCAGTGAGCTCCATTGCAATGCACGGAGGGGCTGCACCGTTTCCAGAGCTGGCTTTGGCTCTGCCTGACGGCAGGTCTGTCATTCTGGCTGGTCCCCAGGAACCCTTTCTGTCATTCTGCATGTGTCATGGGCTACGTACCCTCTAAAAATCAATCTGCCATTGGTGAACTGGCAATCAGATCATCTGCTGAAATGCAGCCATGAAATAACCAAAGACCACCAATGCTGCACTGGCTTTCCACAACAAGCTTTTAACAATTGCTTCCAAAAGGTCAGGAAAGCCATCAGGAGCTTCAATTAGCTGTGACTGGCCTGGGGGACAGAGTGACACAGATGCTTTTTGAATAGGAATAGGACGAAGGACTGAGCAAGGAGAAAACGTTTTTCCCAGTCACTTCTACTCTATTAATGCCACCTCGCTGCCATCCAGCTGTGCTTTGCCCTTCTGCTGAAGTCCATCAAGCACCAAAAGTTTCAGCTGGGTCAGCATGCTGTGGGGAGTTGGGTCTCTTCCCCTCGATGGTGGCACAGCACCTTCCTTTGTGGGCAGGGAGCGTTGCAAAGAAAGGACTCAAGGTCTTCACATCTGCCTTTTTCTTCCACACCCACCCTTCTTCAGACCAACCAGGCTCCGTTTTCCTACAGCCTTTGCTTTTATCATCTGTACACAGTGCCTCACAGGAAATACAGCTTCCCTGTGCTCGGTGCCCTTTGTCCAACTGCTTTGTGCTAGAGGATGCCCTGCCACTGCCATCTCCACCCTTTCCTGACTCTCATTCTGAAGGCGTTACTGTCTTCTTGGACCTGATTCAAGTGCATTTGAAAAAGCCTTTGCTGGCATATTTGCTGCAGTATGGCATGAATCATTTTATTTCTCTCCTCTAGTCCTTTCCTCCATGCTTTTGTGGGTTCTTTGCAGGCCGTTCCTCAAATGACTACTGGAAGGGGAAGAAGCAGAGGGAGCAGGACTAGCAAGGCCATTTACAAAGCTTTCAGAGAGCGAGGGGCCTGTGCTGACTGAGCAGCACAGACTGGAAGGGAAGAGGAGCAGGAAGCAGCCTTGTGCAGGGGAAGGACCTAAGATGTTTCATCTGGGGATCACTGTCTGGCTCATGTTCTCAAAGGAGGAGCTGTTTGGGATCAAAGTAGTGTTCAGCTGAGGGTTTGTGGCACAAGATGCTACATGGCAGTTACCTTCTGTGCAGGACGTGACTGCAGGGTCCTTTTGACTCTACTGTGGTGCAAGGCTACCTTTGCCCTGAGGCCTCCGCTTGGTCTTGCAGGACACTGTCCACCCTCTGACATTGCCATCCAACCATCTGCCTCATGGTGAGCTGCAGTTTCTGACTCCCCAGCCATGGACTGCAGCCCTGTTATGTCCAGTTAGCCTCAGTAAGGATCTGCATGGGTCTGTACACCTTGGGAGATGCTCACCAAGCCTGGGTGCTTTTGTTGAACCCAGAACTCAAGGGACATATTCTTCCCTAGTGTCTTCTCTGCCTCTTTCAGACCAGTAGGGCTGGTAAGAGAACCATTAGGACTTCCAGACAATATCCATACATGTGGGAAGCTGGCAGCTGAGACCATGGGTCCTCAGGTTGGGGTAGGAAACAGCAAATGGGAAACTTTGGTCTGGGAAAGCACTGCAGAGCTAGTAGGACTGGGCATCCTTCCTTCCAGTCCAGGCTGGTTCTTTTAGCTCGTATCTGCTTAGGCTCAGTGTGGTTTGAACAGGTCTGACCAATCTCATCAGTTAATGGATGTTTGGAAAGAGTTCAGCTGGAAAGTGATCGGGAAATGCAGAAAAAATAATACAGTTATAGTGTATTCCTCTGTAAAGCATCTGTCTTTAAAGAGTCATAAGAACAGGTATACTGGATGAAACCAGCAGGGAGTCTGGCCCAGTATCCCATCTCTGACAGTGGCTACAAACAGAAGCACTCTCCCTCCCTCCAGCTGTGTTCAACTCACACTGAGCCAGATGCAGGTTCTGTACACTGAGACATTCTCAAGGGGTTTCTCTTCCATGGATTTTCCTGGAACCTGCACAGACTCTCAGCATTCACAATGTTACATGGCAAGGAATTCCCCAGTTTAACTGCAGACTGTATGAAGAACCACTGTTTTCCTTTGCTTTGAACCCAGCTCTTGCTCTCTTCACCTATTTCTTTGACTGGAAAAGACAGTAAACAATCAATTCCTGTCCATCCTTTTCAGCAGCACTCTGAATTAACACCACATTATTATCTGCTTATTACATATGGTACTTAGAGACCTTTTAGTACAGGGCACTGTGTGAAGATAAGGCTGAATAATCATCATTTTGCTGCAGTGCTTCCAGTCCAAGCAGAGGGGGTAGGTAAAGGGCAGAAGCCAAGTGTATTACAGGGGGTCAGTGTGAGCAGCCCATTCTCGTCACTGGCCTCTTTCTAAAGTTGCCTTTTTCTTTTGCAGGCAGCCCAGCTGGAAAATGCAGTGGTGAATCTCAAGCAATTTTCCTCTTCTCCTGAAGGAGAAGTGGGTTCTGAGCACAATGCAGCAGCCAGTGGCTGGTGACAGGAGCACAGCCGTTCCCTCGCTGCATCCACTGAAGGCCAGACTTGCTGCTGACTCGTACTGTGCACACCGTCTCATCGACGATCCTGAGTGGTCCCTTGCCACTGTCCCCTGCCTCACTGAGCTCTGCCTCCAGCACATCGTTCACAATTTTGAAAGTAAGTGGAAGCATGTTTCCCCTGGGACACATGGAGAGAAAGCATCAGTCCTGGGGAGCAGAGGGTCAACAAGGCAGGCAGATGCATCTGAAGGGAAGAGTGTGGTACCCAGCCCTGCCAAAGGAACAGATGGGGAGAAATATCCCCTTGGGCAGCTAGTTAAACAAACTGTTTAGTTGCTAAGTATATACTTGTACACTCCAGGGATGGCTGTAGTCCTCTGGGCTGCTATCCAGGATGTGACTCTGCCCTAACCTTGTCCTATCATCTTCATTGCGCGCTCTGCTGGACTCACTTACCTCAACCATGGCCAGGGCCATGGAGTCACTGTTTCCTTCTCTTGATTCATGCATGTGTTATGGTAGCACTTGAGGATGGAGCCCCATTGTGCTGAGTGCTGTACAAAGAGGTGGAGAATTGGTCCCTGCTCAGAGGAGCTACCAGCTCAGAATATGTATTGTGCTCATGGTCTCAGACCTTCTCCATGGCTTTTGGTGGTGATATGACAAGTTACATCCTCAGGCAGGGAATGTGCTTTTGAAGCAGGTGGACTGATGAAACATAGCAAAATAGAAAAAGGATATCTTATCTGGGAACAGACTGGGAGGTGGGGAAGGAATGGCCTATATGTCTTTTTGGCAGACTTGGTGACATGGCAGCAAAGACCAAAGATAGGTCTAAGGCTGTGTCCACACTGGGACTGTAAGACAGTACAAAGGAGCTCAGTGCTGCCTTAAACCAGGAGCTGATGATACCTGGGGGCCTGAGCTGCGACACCATTGCAGTCCTATCAGTCTGGTCAGTCGGTCCAATGTCAAATGGATTGGACCTATTTTGTGTGTACATAAAAGCAGTGTGCTTGGTGTCTCGGGGACCCTCATGCCATTACCTGAGCTGTGCAGTTGCATCTTGCCCACTGCTGTGGCCTGAGTGAGCCCAAGTGAAGCCAGCCCAGTTCTGCCCATGCATCTCTTCTCTCTGTCATGGGACTTTGCAGAGAAGGTCACTGCAGTGCCAGCTGTAGCACACTGGAGAATAGGCTCCGGGAAGAGGCTGAGGTAAAACTCTGGGTGTCTTCAGAAGGAAATGCCACAGAGACAATGGAAATACAAAGCTAACCCCACTTTGTGTCTCAAATCTGATTTCCCATGTGCAAATAGAAATCATCCCCTGATTATTTCTATTACTCGGCACTGCTGTTTACATGTCACCAAGCATTCACGGTGTGAGTACATACAGCTTTTCTGTGGCATTTCTTACCACAAAAACTTCCACCACACAGAAGCCAGCTAAGACTTAGGGCGAGCATTGGGAAAGAGACCAAGGGGAGAAAGCTCCTGGGAAAAGAGTACTTTTAGTTGAACAAGGTGGACCTAAAAGCTAAGAGCATGTCTCAGTGGAAAGGAACAGGAATCAATCTGGGGTCAGACACCTGAGTTAAAATTGAAAGGCACATGGACTTTCATCAGGAGCACACAGTTGTTCTCAAATATCGTCCTTCAATATGCTTAGAAACCAAAGGGAGCAAGTTCAGCAAATGGCAAGCCAAGAGCTCTCATCACTGTAAGGCTTAACTAACTCTCTTGGGAGCAGAAGCCCTGCTCAGAATATAAACTGCATTCAAACTGAATTTAAACTGGGAGATAAGTTTCTGATGCAGTTTCCAAATATTACGGAGTAAACCCAATTATGCTGATGTTTACTGTAAAAGTTAGAAATCCTGCACAGAACTGTAGGACGTGAATCCTACATGTTCCTGCCAGCTTTGCTCCCTGCACCAGTCACTGGCAACTGAGAAGACAGACAGCACCAGCAGAGGGGAGGGCATGGGCACACAGCTGAGGGGAGGGCAGAACCACAGTGCCAGCCGTGGTTCCTACAGCCCTGACTAACCTCTCCTTCTATTCATCCTCTCTAGAGAACCCTATCTTGGACCGTCTTCCGCCTGAACACCAAAGGAAGGTACTAGACAGGCTCCCAACTGGCCTTCCACTCGCTGTCACTGCCAACCTCATAAGTGATGAGGACTACTGGAAGAGGTGCTGCACCAAGCGCTGGCAAGTGTGTGACATCTCCAACTATGGAGGCAGCTGGAAACGGATGTTCTTTGAACGTCACGTGGAGAACATCCTGAAATGTTTCATCCCTAACACCACAGACCCCAACCAGGTCCTAGAGCTCATCCCGCTCTGCAAAGACTATGTTCAGAAACTGGAGGTTGACCAGTTCCTGCCACCATTGGAGGTGGATCAAAATGAGGAGAGGGATGACCTCTCTAAGGCAGAGAGGGATACGGAATTCAGCGAGGTCTCTGTGCACCACTATGACCTGAGAGTCCTCGTTACTGCTCTCCCTCACCTTGAAGAGCTTCATCTCGCTTACGGTGTGAAGGACTGTGGCATGAACTTCGAGTGGAACCTCTTTAATTTCACCTACCAGGACTGCTGCAATCTGGCTGTTGCCGTGAAGATGTGCCAGAATTTGAAAGTAACGTACCCCAAGCCAAAACCTTCCTCCCTCAGCTAGATCTTCAAATTGCTTGGGGATAGAAACCCAGGGACCATTTTTACTTGCTGGCAGCACCCTTCCTTTTGCAAGTTGCAGTCTGGCTGAGTGCAGAGATGTTAACTTGCTGGCCTAGTGCCGAGTACCTTGTTCTGCATATGTCCTTGTTAGAACAGGTTGTTAGAGGGTCGGTGAGAAAAATACTCACTCCCACAAAACATGTTCCCTGTAGCACAAGAGAAAGCAACGCTCCTGTTTTAAGTCCTCACATAGTTCTGGGAAGGAGGAGAGGAGAAGCACAGAGAGTATTTCATTGGGAGTTTTTGGTAGTTATGCTCAGTAAATATGTATCAACATGCCCCAGAAGAGCAGAGACCCCCAAGAACAGCAGGGGGTAATACTTGCGTTTGCCTTAGGGTGATGAGGGGTTTTCCGTCTGGGCAGTAACACCATCTTCAGTTCTGTGGCAACTGCAGTGCAGATACTTGGCCCCTCCGAGCCACCAGCAGTCTTTGCTGGCCAGAGTGCAGCCAGGGCGAGCTGGCTGGATGGCATGGATTGGCATGCTTTGGGAAATATTTGTCTGCTTGGCTTCCAGAAGAGAAATTACCTCTCCTGTGGTGAGGTGTCCTGGCCATGCAGGACATTGCCCTTCACAGAGAGCACTGTGGTTACCACGGGTGCAGGTGTTCGTTTCAGACACTGTTCAGTTGTTGAGTTTTGCTGTTATTGTCTGCAGATGTTTTGGCAGCTTTATCTCATTTTAATTTAGCCCCTGTGTTAGCAATCGCACAGAGTCAGAAGAGAAGTACAGGCATTTCCAAGAGACGAACCATTTCTCCCTAGAACAGGCATGGGACATAAGTGGCATACCCTGTCTGCTGAAAATACCTGGCCATTCTAAAAGCAACTACTTGAGCCTCCTGGCTAAAGGTGTCTTGCGTGAAGGGAGACAAATCCTGTCTGGTGGACCATAGGCTTAACTCTTTTGAGGTCTTGTACAAAGCTCAATCCAAAGCACTGGATGTTTTAGCATCCCTGTCTTTTATCCCCACAGGTTTTCAAGCTGACGCAAAGCAAAGTGGATGATGACAAGACCAGGCTTCTGGTCCATAACTTGCTGGATCACCCCTGCCTGGTGGAGCTGAACTTGTCCCACAATCTCATCAGGGACAAGGGGGCACGAGCTATTGCCAAGTTGATCAAACACAGCAGATTAGAAACCCTCGACCTGTGTAACAACCAGATCCATGACCTGGGGGCTCAGGCTCTTGCTCAAGCCTTGGCTGAGAGCTCCACCCTGACCTCCCTGAACCTGCGTCTCAACTGTGTGGAGGACAAAGGCGGGGAGGCCATTGGCCGTGCCCTGCTGACCAACACCACCCTGAAGTCTCTCCATCTGGGAAGCAATAAGCTGTCAGAGCCAACCGCTGCACTTTTCTCCCAGGTCCTGGCTCAGAACACCACCGTGACGAGTATCAACTTCTCATGCAACCACCTGGGGCTGGTAAGAGAAATCCCTTCTCCCTGCAGTTTTTGAGCCTGTGTGGTGGTCTTGCAAAGCAGAGGCTCAGCCCTGCCGTGCCTCAAAGCCACAGAGGCAAATGCATCCCTCGCTTTGCAATCTTGCTGCGATAACAATCGCTTGAGAGCAGATAAAGAGATTCTAGCAGATGGCAGGAAGGAGAAGGGTATCTTCCATGCACACACATGCATTTATCTCAGTGAGCTTGTTCACAGGGCTGAATCTAGCTTCCAGACATTGGGTTTTGGGCAGAGAAGGATTTTCCTTCAGGAAACTGAAAACCAGGGAGTATGCCTGGGAAAAATCACAGCCGCTTCACACATGTGGGAGTAGATAATGATAGGTGGTATGAGACAAGGGACTAATGCATAGCCTCTGTGCTTTGGATCTGCTGTGCCATCTGTCAGTTAGTAGCACAGAGATAGTATCACCCAGAATCTCCTGTCCATCATGCACTTAGAGGGGACTGTTAGAAAATTGGCTCAGTTGTTGAGCTCTTTTAACTCACCCTGCAGCTCTGGAATGGTGTGCTAGGTCAAAAGTGCCACATTTGGGTGCTTGTAAGTGGCTCCTAAAACACAGGCTTACATTTTCAAGACAGAGTAGCATCCACAGATCTTACCACATCCCTAAAAGCTGCAGTATGCAACATGCCCACAAAGCAGACTACTTCTACTGATTAAAAAGAGCTTTAGAAATCTGAACCTAGACAGCCAAATGCAATCATGCTGGCTTTTAAACTTTCTGCACTGCCTCTATTTTTCTCACTGTCACAATAAAGAGACAGCAAGACCAGCTGTCCCTGCTGGCAGGAATATTGGCATCAATGTGTTTGACAACGGTTTTAAAAGGATTTGATGGCAGAAAACCTTTTGCGAGTTCTGAGTTTCATGATCCTGGATGTGAAAAAACATTTGAGTTTAATGATACAGGGGGGCAAAGGTTGGAAAGGATAGAAGGATTTTTGCTTAGTAAATAATAATGTCTATATTTGGCACCTTCCTTCTGATGAGCTCTCCTGTTACCCATTTGTGAAGCTCCACAGCAGCCCGACAAGTGGGCTGGTGGTATTATTTTTGGGGAAATGGGTTTTTTTGCTAGAGATGCATCAAATTCTGACCTCTGTACCCCATTAAAAAGAGACTCCTTCCTTACCTGGCAAAAGGTCTAAGAGGTGGGGTGCTGGGATGAGGGGACCACCTGCATGAAGGAGATGGGAACAGGAGATGTATTTGTTAGCTGAAAAAGAATAGCTGTGGGGCAAAAAAGTCAAATTGTCAGTGCTTTAGGTAAGGGAGGGCAATCCCCCAAAGTGAGTGGCCTCTCTAAGGCTACCTACATTGCATTTCTGTCCCATGCAGGCTGGACTTCAGTTGCATGAGACATTCCCCTCATCTCACCAACCAGCCTGCGAAATGGCACCCAGACAGGACACTGCCAGCACTGGGGCTCTCAGCACTGTTGGGATGAGGAGCAGCATGCTAAGCACACTGCCATTTGTGGGGAACAGGGGAGAGGAGAGCCTCCTCTCAGGTTATTGTCTCTAGCTGTGCTATCAACCAGCCTGAGCTTGAGGACTCCTGACATGGTACCCAGAGGGAGTCATTAGCATATGTCATATCACTGAGTGCTGCATAAGGTTATACTCCATCCCTGTACTTCTGCAAGCAACATTTTGGGCTTGGGTGAAGGCCTTCATCCCTTTTGGCACCATCTCTTCCCACTGCCTGCAGCTGAGGTTGCCCTGGGGAGGAGGGAAGGGGAGCAGTACATTTCATTGTTCGATCTCCTTTAACCCACCCTTCTCACCCGTTTGCAGGATGGTGGGAAGCAGATGCTTGAAGGGCTAGCGGGTAACAAAGTTCTGACCGAGTTTGACCTCCGCATGGCAGAGGTGGGCCAGGAGACTGAGTACCTTGTTCACCAGATCCTGTGGGCCAACCGGGAAGCAGCGCGGCTGGAGTCCCTGCAGCAGCCCAGAGAGCAGTGAGCTCTGCAGGTGCACTGTTGGAGACTCTTTACCTCAGAGGCTTGTTTTCATTTGTATTTGTGAGACACACTCAACTCGTGGCTGCTGCCACAGTCTTCTCCAGATCCCCACCATCCAACCACTGACATATTTTCATATAGGACAGACATTACATGTCATGGGACTGTACTGGCATCACAGAAGCAATCTGCCTCTGGAGCCCTCTCTCCCACTGCACCCAAGACTAAATCCCACCTCCTGTGGCATTTCTTATATGCTCCAGCAGCAAGCTTCGATCAGGCAACTGGATGTAGTTCCACCTGCAAAGCAGGTAAGGTGAAGTCTCCACGATCTAAATGGCCTAGTCCAGACCTAACCTTCAAGGCAGGATGCTCTTTTAGGCTTTTTGCTGAGGAGGATGTGAGATGAATAGAGGATAGAGGAATATTGTTTCTTGTTCCTCAGCAGCTTTTTCTGACCTTTGCTCTGCTCAAGGATTTATTCATTTTTATAGCAAAATCTCTCTGGAGCCTCAAATATGGGTGGTGAAAAGTAAAATATATAAATAAATCCAATAAATGATCAGTCTCTCCGCCATGGTTTCCTGCTTTGGGTTGCTATGCCTTTGATCACTGCCAGCCTGCTTTGCAAACAGATGAATTCTTTACAGCTAGAGGTTTAGCCTAACTAGTAGTGCTCTTCTGCACAAGCCTGTCAAAAGAATTTGTATTTTGACCAACTTCAAGCTATAGGGGTCCCTGCAGGACTGCTAACCCACACAGCCCACAGGGTTGGAAAAAGAGCAGCTTCCTTGGCCTTGGAGGAAAACAGCAGCTCCCTTCTGCTCCCTGGGCTGTGGCCACCTGGGGATAGGAGAGGGCACATACCTGACTGCCTCGGTCCTTCAGCCACCCCACTCAGGAGAGGTGAGCAGGGAATTAAGGCTGACCTCCACCCCCTCCCGCATTCTGTGTAACACAGGGGCTTCACACGTCTCCCAGCACCAGCACTGACAGACCCACTGCTGGCAGCCACATCAGTGAATCATCCGAAACTTTTATTACACCGATTTGGTTTACAATCTTTGTACTTTGATATTTCCAACAAAAAAGGCAACATTGTGATATACTGTTCGTACATATATAGAGAGACAGACAGAGCTAGATCATATTGACAGAGTTGAAAAGTAAAAACTGTTTCCCAGTGTTCACAAAAGAATTTGACACGTACCCGCTTCTGCCTTGCTCTGCCTGATGGATACAGACGCCCGTAGTGCCGCTGGCCCCCTGCCGACAGGAACTTTACCTGTGCCATGTCATGTCCTTATAGATCAGAAAGGATGGAGTGTGAGGCTGTTCCCAGCAGTGGCGGCCACTCCAGGGGTGCTGACAGGGCTCAGCTGCAAGCCCTCACAGGCCTGCGTAGTTCCCATGGATGTTCCATGGGCTCTGTCCACACGAAACCATAGCCAGCAGCCGCAGCTGTGAAACCTCCCTACCCGGGCGCCTCCCACACCTTGATTCCCATCCTCGAGACCGAGGTATTGAATAGATTTATTTCTTTTTATTTGCATTTACAAAATATTTCCACTGAATGACACACCTGAATGAGATGAGAACTCGTGTTCAGAAACAGCAGAAAAGACCCAGGTTGGCATCAGGCTGATGAAGGAACAGCTCCAGCAGCGAGGGTGGGGGCTTAATGGAGGTGGCCTGATCCTAGGCAAGCCTGCCTGTAGCTCCAAGTACAGGGCTGCATCTGGTCAGCCAGTTGTGCAATGAAAGCTCGTGCTGTGAGGGCAGCAATGAGATCTCTCAGCCATGCTAGCAGACACAGGAGGCGAACTGGCTGCCAGAGCCAGTGAGGAACAGGGATGGAGAGAAAAGGGCTTGGGAAAACGTATCATCACCACAACAACTGTTGACTTGCTTTCCAAGGATACTCACATCTCCTTTTCCTGCAAACAGCCAAGGCTGTCAGCTCCCTCCAAACCTGTTCCTGGACACCCCTTTGCCTTCCATCCCATCAATCTCCTAGGCAAACAGAAAAGCCCAAACCAAGCAGGATACACCACTTGCTCACACCAACACCCTGCTATTTGCCAGTCTGCAAGGGTTGAAACTACTTCAAATGCCATACATGTTGGTAAAAATTAAAGTCCTGACAGCAACAGCAGATGGCCTGAGTGTGAACACTCCTGTCATTGGTGGGTCACTTGTCAGCTCCAGGTCTGGTTACCGTGAGGTGGGAGTGCCATGCAGAGCGGTAACCAGCAGGTCACTCTGTGCTGGGAAGGGCCAGTATGAATCTTTCAGCTCTTCCATGAGATCCATCCCCAAGGAGTGCTGCAGTGCTTTGAGGAGGGGGTCAGCTGTGAGCCTCCATCTGAGGAGGGAACAACCTCAGCACTTTGCCTGTGAGCTGGTCTTCTCTCCCTTGCACCAATGCTGTGTTAGTAGCACTCAGCGGCAGCAGAGGGCCCCCAGCCAAGCTGGGAGCAGCCCCTTGCCCATGTGCCGCAGAGGTGGGGAGAGACAGAGGGTGGCTGGGAAGTAAAGCAGGGGAAATACACAAGGGCTTGCACTTGGACTATGCCAGTGGGTGCCCACTGGGCCGGAGCAGGGGTGTCCGGCTGGCTCCCTCCCGCAGCAGATGGCAAGCTCTGCTTCTGCTGCTCCGAGCACAGCACACGCAGCAGCAGGAGCCCATGGCTGGCTTCCCAAGCCTGGCGGCTTCTGCCTCACAGCGACCCAGGCATCGATTTGCAAGGTGTCATGCTGGCATATGCTGTAAACAGGATGGCAGGTTGATTTCAAGCACCAACTAGGGGTGGAGGAGCAGGCTGCCATGGGGATGGGCATAGGCTGTGCATGGAAATGGTTGCTGCGTTCAGCCTCCCTTTGTTCCCCCAGAGCTGGATTTGTCCACGCTGAGCTGCTGTCCCATTTACCTGCTGCTGCTGAACTTCAGTCCCATTTACCTGCTGCTGCTGAACTTCTGTCCCATGTACCTGCTGGCCCCCTGACAGCCAGCCAGGGTGCTCGAGGCTAGGGCTCAACAGCAGGGGGTGAAAAGACAACTGACACAAGCCCTCGGGGTCACTGGGGATACACAGCTTCATTCCGTCAGCACCTACAGTATTTGTGCCCTGTGTGCAGCAGCATCCCTCAAAACTCTCATCTCCAGCTAGTCCCGGCTGGGGCTCACACACTGCCCTGAAGACAGGGCACTTTTGGCTAACCTAGACGCCCTTCTGCTTCTTCCTTCCATTGCAGTGAAGAGGGATGAAGCCCGAGCAGCGCAGAGCCAAGCCTTGTATTGGCTTCCCTAGGTGGAGCGGACGGCTCAGAAATGAAGCGTGCCTTCTCCCTACAGGCTACGCCTGAAATAGCCAAGCCTGTCAGATCCCTGTCCCTGGCTGTGATGGATTGGCCTCTCTAAGGCACAAGGCAATTTATTCATTAGTGACATTTACACCTTGTGGCTGCATTAGCCATTGCTGTTTGGTGACACGTGCTCAAGCTGTCAGTGCTGGGCTCGGAGGCAGCATCGCTGCTCTGACAATACAGCAAGGCTTGGTCTGGGCACCTCAGCTTGGAAATGCCTCCTGCCTGTCTCCCTGGCCTAGAGCGTGCTCAGCCTGCTCGGAAAGCCCGCTTTATTCCTCGGCGTCTCCATCAAATGCCCTACTCTCTCTATCTCCCCTACCCTCCCTGCCTCGCAGCACCACTGCTCCAGCAGAGCAGCCTTCAGCCCTGCCTTTTGCAGCTGTTCTTCAACATCTTCTCCTCTCCCCATGTCTTGCTGAGCATTCACATACTATTTTGCCCTCCTCAGCTAGCTCCTCCATCAGCTGTGCCTTGTTCAGCCCACAGCAAAGCTGCCCTTAGTCCCAGCAAAGAAGTAGAGCCTGTGTTTGAAAACTCACCCAGAAGACACACTGTCCCCTGGTCCCACACTGCCACAACAGCTCATATGCCTCTTCTGCCAAGAGACAGCATCAGAAACCTGGAGACCACCAAAATGTCAAGGCCTTCTGTTTTCTACCTTTAGTCTGTTGAATTTACCCTGTCTACAAAGGCTCAGAGAAGTGCTGTGAAATTCTCTGGGAGAGCATAAAGTGATGCCAGGGTGTGCTGCCTCTCCACCAGGAGCATTGTTGGGAGGCTGTAGGCAGGCAAACCTACAGGTCATGGTGAGGTCTGGCCACCAGCATGCCTGAGATCATCACACATCCACTGGCATTTAACACCTGCCCACGGTGCTAGCACAGAAAAGACCAAAATGATGCAAATGCACAGCCTTGGAGGAGTTCAGGGGAGGGGGTGCTCTGGCTCCTCAGAGGAATAACAGTTTGCACATCAGGTTTGGGAGGGTGGGAAGAGCTGGACAGTGTTGGACAGGGAGCAGATCCAGCAGCTCTCCCGTTTCCGGCAGCAAGGGATTAGCTTGTTCTCAAACACAGCTTGCTCCATGCTTTTATCCCTGTTCCCTGCCACTCGCTGCAGCAAATGTGACACTTCACACCATCTCCTCACAAAAACCAGGTCAGGAGTTTCCTCTCATGAGGAACAAGCAATGCTCTGTCACCCTGCAAAGCTCTTGCTGCAAGGACGGATGGGTGACACCAGATCACAGCCACAAACAACACCAACCCTCTGCAGGGCTGGGGGTTCTGGATGTGCACACAAGCATGCAGAAGCCCACGCTGCTACACACAAACGCCTGGGTGGGCAGCCAGGTCATACCTCCAGGGGCAGAGGAAGCCTTTAAACTCCAGCCTTCATTCCTTATCACCCTATCCCACTGTGGAGCAACAGGGCCACCATCCTAATCTTCCTTGAGCATTTCTTCTCCTGGTACCAGCACTGCACATGCCTAACAGAGCTGGCTGGAGTGTTTAAACCCACCTCATCATCAAAAATCTATTTTTTTTTTCAGCAAGGAACAGCAACCTGGAACACTTCTCACCACCGTTAAGGCCTTTTGGTCTCACATCAGTTTTAAAAAGCTGCTGGCATTTCCAAAGTGAAATGCTGTTATTTTGGGCTCTACTTGTCACCGCTTTTCCCCAGACTGCTGAATGGTGCTGTGCACGCTGCTTGGTCAGACACACAATTACTTTCCTTTCCCTCTGCTCGGCCCCTGGGGGCAGGCTCACCCTGGGAGGGAAGGTGCAGCACAGAGCCCACCAGCCTCTAGCGTGGCTGAGCAGGAGGTGACGCCTGCTTTCAGCCGATCCTCTCTCTGCAGTTGCTTCTGGAGACACATATAGACTCAGGCTTGGGCTTTTCCAAACGTTTTCAGCCTGACTGGTTCATGGAGTGCCCTTCAAAATCCAAATTCATGGCACGGCAGCTGACAGCGCTGCTAATGGACATTGGGACCATGGGACTGATACAAAATACTAAGTCATCTCACCACATTCTAGCTAGGCTTTTTCTTTCATTAATGTGAGTAGCTAAGATCACAGAAGCAGCTTGTGCTGATGGAGAGTGAAAGAACCTCATGTGTCTGTGTGTGAAGTTACTCTGCTCTACAAAATCTGCTAAATTATAACCACAGTAAGGGATCCATCCATTCCCGAAGTTCAAAGGACCAGGGAGGGTTCAGGATGGGCACCAACTTCTCACAAGCTTAATTTTCCCAAATGAAGTTATCAAAACCAAAACAAATGAACAAAAAGGCCCAACAAAAACAGTCTTCCTTGGTTGGGGGGGAGGAATAAAACCCACTTAGCTTTCCAGCAGCCACTGTGCTTATTCTCAGTGCTGGATGGTCATGCTGCACATTGCAATGGGCTCCTGAAAACTTGGCAGCTTCTGGAAGTGTTGCATAGGTGGATGATGTACCTCTTAGTAGAGCCTGTCTATGAGCTGCAGGAAGAGGAGCTTGCTGACCTCCACAAGAAACTGTCCCTCCCCCAGGACAGACAGACGAGGTGAGGAGGGAAGGAGGAAGGGGACGCCATGGGTCTTGCAGGTTCAGTTCTGTCCTTAGGACCTCTTTTCCCTCCTATGAGGAAAGGCTGTAGTCCTGTGGGAGAAGGCTCCTCTCCCAGTGTGGTGGAGGTTAATCTGCTTGTTATCTTGCTTTTGAGGGAGTTGACGAGATCACATCCATGGGCATAACGTTTCCCTTGGCAGAGCAGCTGTGATGGAGGCAGTAGAGCAGAACAATTCAACCTACTGCTTGCAGAGATAGTATATATTCAACGTTCATCCATGTTGGCCAAGTCCCAACATGAACTTTGTGCATTAAAGCAATACTGTGACAGATCAATTTGTCTGGATTCAAGGACACACCACTACGAGGAGCTGCTAAGTCAAGCTCACACTGGTACAGCACCACCAGCTTCAATAAAACTAAACTGGTAATGAACATAGCCCATTAATTTCTACCTGAAATGTGACTAAGTACCTTTTCCCTTTTTCCAGAATGCCCACGGGGAAAAGAGCCTAAGGCAGGCTCAACCCCAAGACCCACTGGGCTACGAACCAGCCTTTGGTCCCCACATGTACCTGGCTCGGTGGAAACTCCAGGCCCATGTACATCAGAGGAGGCAGCATTACCAAACAGAGTTAATACCTAAACCATCTTCCGTTTTGGAGATGATCTGAATCCAGATCATATTCATACAGACCTTATTCTAACCACTGAATATGAATGAAACATGATTAGAAGCACATATCACAAATTGAGACTTATAGCTCTTTGGTAACACAACTTCTTAGTGGTATTAGTATTTCAGACCCATGTCCTACAGCTACTGTAGCAGAGTAGGAGCACATTGCAGCAAAGCTGTACCCTGCTAAAAGTAAGGCAGCACTATGGCGGTATCAGACAGCAGTACTGAAGCCATGGCTGGAAAGGCTGGAGGGAGAGCTTAAAAGATATTATTCTTCCCACAGGCTAATCAGCAAGCACTGTTTTAACGACACTGGATGCTACCTAACTTTCTTAAACTTCCATTAATAAACCTCTTCCTGCAGTCCCCTCCCCATGGGCACCCATCAGAGGTACTGAACAGCTCTGCGGCCTCTTGAGTGGAGACACAACAAAGAAGGCAGGGTTAGGCTGGGTCTCCAACATGTGCATTTTATGGGGAGCAGAAAGGGAGGGGGGATGTGCTTGTTTGACGTCAGAAAACCAGCAGCAATAGCACTAATCCTGAGAATTTGCCTAGCGCGTGATTCTGAAAGGCCTAGCCTTGGCCATAAGCTGAGATTCCCCCTCCCCGTCCTAACAAATGCCCCTACAGTTGCTCAACCCAAAAGCCCTCTCTGAAATCTCCCTCCTTGGTGTGGTCTGCATGATGTGCAGTGGGGCTCAAGAGGTACCACCAGCCTTGCTGGTGTCACTGCCTGGTTCTGCACAGGCAAAGTGCTAGGCACTATCTTGGAAGCATCCAGTGTGTGCTGAAAGATGGATAAATGGGTGGTGATGTGTCCTGAACATCAGCTAATCTAGAGCTTCTCGCATACTCAATCTCTTTCTCTTGTTGAGGAAAGCTGGAGAGTACCCAACAAGTATACTGACAGCAACAGGGAACACCAAATAGTACAAACTTTCTATCCAGCCATGCAGCAGAAAGGACTATCTCTCTTCTAGCGCCATGAAGGGCCAGGAAGAGGATCTGTCTCTGGAAAAGTATGTGAGGAAAGCCTGCTGACAAGTGCAATGCTGAGCCTGACTGTCGGCTCATGGAAAGTTGCAATGGGTGAATGACCCAGCTTTCACCTTCCCAGAGGGTGATGCTGGCTGTCCTGCTTTCCTTGCAAAAGGGGCCAGCAGTTCTGTGTACTTTGCTAACTTTGAAGGGATCTTCTGCACAAG
The DNA here is from genome assembly GCF_000696875.1 of Nestor notabilis. Taxonomy (NCBI): domain Eukaryota; kingdom Metazoa; phylum Chordata; class Aves; order Psittaciformes; family Psittacidae; genus Nestor; species Nestor notabilis. The sequence goes on along the minus strand of NW_009927241.1, from coordinate 12,141 downwards.
AAATGAGGACACAGCCACTCTGACAGACCAAGGCATGGCTTGCACCTTTGGTCCTCTCCTCTTGCCCAGGCCAGGCTCAGAGCAGGAAGGACAGACTTGCTACACTTCTGCACCACCATGCAAGCCAAGGTTTGCCCCATTTGATCCTGGCAGAAAAAATACCCTGGGATTGGTGAAGGGAAGGCAGCAGAGACCAGATAACACCTGCCTGTGACAGGAAGGCCATGGAGAAAAGAAGCAGAGCCAATTAGACTCGCCAGTCAATGAAGGATAAGTAATGGGATTAGGATACAGCAGGGAGGATTCAGGTTAGATGTAAGGGAGCAGGCTATCATGAGAGGAGCAGACTGGGCCATCGAATGAGCTGCCAAAGGAATCGTCATCACCACACAGACACAGAGGAAAGCAGACACAAGTCTGCAAGAAGAGCAGACGCCCGAGTGCTGCTCAGCCTGGAGCTGCAGCGGGTGGAAGTCTGTATGCTGAGGAGATGGGACCAGTCCACCATGAGGCTGTGCACCAGAACAGGGACACACCATCCTGGGATATCTGTGCTAATAACCTGTACTGCAAGGAGAATTCAATCAGCTGCCCTTTCCCCAGAGCACAGTGGTCCCTCACCAGCACTTAGGAGGAAACCTATACATGCACACCCATTCTGCTGGCTCCGTCAGCTGTCTGCCATGAGCTTCCCTGTCTGGCTAGACATGCTCCCTGCTGGCAGGGAGAAGGAGAAAGAGCACAACCCCAGTTTCAGCCTGTTCTCTTCAGCTCCACCACTTCTTTGCCAAGCCACCATACAGCTCCCATCCCTCCTGCCCGGTCCTGCTCCAAAGCATGCCATCCCCCTTTCCTGAGCCTGGCAAGAATGGAGCAGGCTGCACCGGGATGGGTAGTTCCACCATGTTCAGTGGAGTAGCAAGAATATGAGGAAGGGGATCTCTGAGCAATCCTGGCGTGCAGTGGGCAGCACTGACTAGAGAGGTCCCACTTCTCAGGATGCTGCAGGTCAGGGACAGCCACAGACCATGGCACTGGGACTACATCTGGCACCATGTGCATGGGGAAGGTGTTCCACAACAGGAAGACCCTGCATGGATCCTGCTGGCCAGAGCAGCAGCTGTGCCTCAAAGATACATGTGTCCACCTGGATAGACCACCTCCAGAATAAGATTTCCTGGGTGAAAACGGGGCCAGAGGAACAAGTTGAAGAAATCTCATGAAAAGGCCCAGAAAGAGCCAAGGACAAGGTGCCTGAAAGCAGAACTCTGCTGCAGGTGCTAAAGGACAGGGGCAGAGAGACCCTACTAATCTGTTAGTATTCAGAGGACTGTCTTTGCCCCAGGGAGCTAAAAGGCCTGCCAAATCTTAGATATATCCATCTGTCCAAGGCACCTTGGAGGCTGGAGATTGAAAGATGAGCCACCACAGCCTAATTTAAGCAATGTGTAGGAGATTTCAAAGAGAACATGCTGGGAAGGACAAGTGGACCACATTCCTCACTAATGACCCATTGCAGCTCCACTGACTGAACCTCTCCTGACTCACTGGGACATGCAAGCACACACCATTATATACCCAGAGTCACGAGGACCCTCAGCATTGGCCCTGGCTTACGTAAAGCCCCTGGAGAGAGAAGCACAAGTGCACAGCAAACCCAATGTCATCACTAAACAAGAAAACCCTCAGGGGCTGCAGCCACTTTCATCCAGTCTGGACCTGTGCAAATAATAACGAGAGCAAAATGCAGACAGAGCAATGCGCCCACACCAGAGACCTTCTGCTCCTCTGTTCTCAAAGGGACCCTTTTCTTTAAGCCAACATGATCCAGGTCTGCTAGTGAGTAAGGGCAGACGACAAGACTGAATCATAACGGAGTGAGATTTTAAAGGACTTTCTGTTCAAACCATTGTCATTTGGAGTCTAGCATTTGAGGTCCAGGAGGACAAGCTGACTTGAAAGGCAAGAGGCACTGACCAGGACACACAAGGCACAAAGAGCAGAAGAACAGACTGCTTGGGGGGCAAAGCCAAGCAGACCCTTACAACGCCTGCAAGCACTGACTGCTCCAGGCTTGTCAGTAAGACATGATCTTCAAAAGAGGACTGATGTGGTGGCAGGGTGTGTTTGCTGTCTCCCCAAGATATAGGAGGTGAAGAAGTACAGCAGCATGACTGAAGAGAACATTAACAGTTAGCAGGACTAAATATAATGCCTCAGTTTGCTGTTACATCTTACCCTTTTGCAATGGCTGCAGAGGCAGATTACCAAGCCCTGGTCCATCAGAATGCCCAGCTGCTGATGGACTTGTGGTTGTCACTTGCTCTCAGCCCTTGTTTGCCCCAGCCGATGAGGGAAACGTGGTGAGGCTGAGGAGCAGTGCTGACTGATTTGGCATGCACTCCCACAGAGAGCTGACTGAAAAGGAGACAGCTTTTCTGAGAACAGTGACACAAGGGAACCGGGGATGTGTTGATGGAAAAGGAAAAGCTGGTGCCCGCATGCTGCTGCCACTCATGCAGCTTCAGTGACATGAAGGCTCCTTGCCCAATGTCACCAAGATCCTTTCCACTAGGATAGAAGTGGCAGCACAAAGCTCAGAGCAAGCCAACCTGCCCTGACAAGAGCAGGGCAGAGGAACTCAGGGGATAATGGGCTACCTCACTTGTCACAGCCTGACCTCTCTGCAAACATCTCTATAGTGCAAACTGCTTGGTTTTAAGCAGGTTCTGCTCTGACATATCCCTAGCCTGTTCTGCAGAGCATCTCTCATGGCAGATACTTCCCTGTCTCCCACCTGTGGGTCCTGCACCCACAGGTGGGGCCCCACAGAAAGAGAATCTCTTTGCTCCTCAATTCCCCAGCCCAGGTTCCCAATGCTCCAGCATGCTTTTGCATTTCCCTTTTCCAGCCCCTCAGAGCTCCCTGCCAAAACCAGGCAGGCAGGAGCCTGCAGCTCAGAGTCTGCAGTCAGAGCCCATCCTGATCTCATGCAAAAGTCACTCTTACAGACACACACCAACCTGCTGCTCTATTATCAATACGTGAATTGCAGCTGAACCTACCAGAGCCTTCCTTGATGCTTGTCGGAACCAATTAGGACTCACTTCAAAGCCAGGAAGGAACCTCAGCCACTTGACGTGCCACTTATTACCACGATGCCTGTCCCAGTGCCATCCTCTCCCCATTCCCCAGCTCAGCGGGGGCCTCCCATTTTCTCTTTCCAGCTGAGCTCTCCTCCAGCAAGCAGATCAGAAGCGCCGCCGATCTCCACTCCATCTGGGTTCACACATTCATCCCTTCCCTGGTGCTGCCTGCCTGCTGTAATCCCAAAGAGAAAGCCCTTTACCTAGGGGATGCTGACTCTCAGAGCTGGCGTGCTGAAGCTTCCTAAGGAGCTGAGCCTGGGATCCTCTGGAGGCGGTGCCATTCCCAGCAGTGAGAACAGAGTAACAGTCGGAGCATGGTCTAAAAAAAAAAGTGGGGAGGGTGGGAATGGTCAGAGGAAGGGGAAGATCTGGATTTGTGGCTTTCAGCCTTTGCTCTAACCTTGCCACTCAGCTCCATGTGCCTGGACGCCCCAGACCTGTAGGCACAGGCAGTGACACACCGCTCCCAAAGAACTTGTTCCCCTGCATCCTGCGAGGGGTGTCACTCCAGCATGGGCAGCGGGGTGGGCAGAGGTGCAGCAGGGCGCTTTCTGGTGGTTGCTAGTTCCTCGGAGCACAAGCCAGCCTGGAGCCAGGGCTGGGAGACAAAGCACCCTCCTCCCTGCATCAGGCGTGTCTTTTTATTCCCCCCTTTGGATCTTGATGCCATGAATTACGGTGTTGGGGTTGGTTTGGGTCCTTTTATTTTTGCATGTGATGGTAGGTCTAGAGTTCTGTGCCATGTCACAGGGCGAGCATCAGCACTCACCCCTCTGGGAGGTCAGGGCTACGGCATGGGGAGCTTTTGCTGGCTGCTGGAGCGAGATGCTCTGTCCGCTCCATCCTGATGTCCTCCTGGGCCATCTGCCTCCCCTGCGCTCCTCTCCTCAAATCCTGCACTGGCTCAAGCCAGGCAATGGACAATGAGATCTCACCGGCCTCTGCTTTCACAGTGAGGTCTCCACGCAGGACCCGTTGCGGTGGAGGTGACGGTGGTCATGGTTCAGGCAGCCTTCGTTGCGGTGCACGATGAGGATGGGGAAGTAAAGGGCGTCCTGGTAAGGAGGGGGGTCTTCCTCCTCCACAGTCACCTGGCTGGAGAGGCGGGTCTGCTCCGTGGGGCAGCTCTGCTCGTTCAGGCTCCCGCTCCGGCTCTGCCAGAGGCAGCTGCGTCGC